>NC_081407.1:54787588-55090618 GCF_030272615.1 Cryptomeria japonica | reverse complement strand
CAGCTAGGTTTGTTTTGTGGACAAGATAAAAAGATCAAACTAGAGTATAGTATCTTGGAGAAGAAGAAGCTCCACAATGTTGTTTATTTCATGGAGGATTTCACAGATGATCACATTAGGATCATTCTAAATAGAGTTGATGGTGCAAAGATGTACCTGGAAAGAACACATGATATAACACCACAAGCGATTCATGTCATCATTGGTTTTTGCAATATAGGTGAAGTGCCAACCCTAAGGACGGTAAGCAAAACTGAAATGTCCAAGCTCACTAGTTTAGTGAGCGACTCACAAGGTTGTTGGCATTATGTGAACCGGTATGTGGACATAATGACATTGTATGTTGTCATTGATGTCAATATGTTGAAGAGGTATGAACCAACATGTGAACCGACATTTATGCCAAAGTGAAGCAGTGTGCTTGTTCAAGGTGAACCGACATATGGTTATGGGAACTAGCACATGGAAGCATTGTATGACTACCAGTTGGTAGTCTCAACTTCAGGGTTTTCGGTTGAAGTTCTTCAAGCCTGTATGGCTCAACCGGTGACATTGTGTGATGAGTTAGCATTGCAATGAAGAATAGATCATGTTGCCACGTCAGCCTTGTGCGTGTGAAGGATCTTGCATAAAGGAGATTGTTCCTATCTACCTTAGAAATGTGCGAAGTCTGTAAACGGTGATAACATGTGATGGGTTATCAGCTGCCATGAAATCAGTGGAAAACAAACGATGGAGAATGTCTTGAGATTGGATCAAGACTGTTACATTCAATATGGCATGATCAATGCTCAGGATTGAACCATTTGAATTCCTTAACCTAACAGGTCTAGGGTTTAGGGTTTATGCTACCGACCTGTCTATTGTCCTATAAGGTTGATGTTGTGACTCTTTCAGAGGTTGTTGGCAAAAGTTGTGTGTGAGTAAGAGAAGGGGTATGTGATTCTTCCTAGACCAGAGGAGAGAAGTGATACTCGCAGAGTGTAAATGCAGAAGGTGAAGAGGAGCTTAAGTGATTCTGCATTGGCATTGAGTGTTGTTACCAGATCATTGAAATACCTATTGATCTCTAACCACCTCAATAGTTGGAAAATCTCCTAACAGGGTAGCCTTAACCGGCTTGCTGTAAATCCCTTAATAGGGTAACTCAAAGTTATTGAGATTTGGAAAGCTAGAGAGCTTTGGAAATCCTTTAGCTATTGAGTTCTTGAAATCCTCTAACAAGGTACCCTTAAAAAGGTTTAACCCTTAACCAGGTGATCCCTAATAGGATCGGTTCCTAACAGAACCTACTATATCTATCTTTAACAAGACAAGGCTCCTAACAGAGGAGACTTCCAAAGAGTTCAACAAAAAGCTTGTGGGTATTCATCCCCACTGTGGTTTTTCCCAGTTGGGTTTCCACGTGAAAAATATGTGTGTCGTGTGTGATGCTTTGTTATTGCCTATTAAGCATATGATGGTTCTATGTTTTATGCCTATCAATAAAACATGTTGAACTAGCTATTGTGAAGATATCATGATAGATTACCTATTCATGCATAAGGGTGAAATGGTAGTGTAGTTTTGAGTTGAGTGGAAAACTTAGTGAGTAACCAGTTTATGATCATTTTAGTTGTTCTGAGTTTTATCGGTTGCACTTTGTTTCAAACCGGTGTCACTGTTTGCTAGTCATTTGGAGTAATTGTTGTTGAACCGGTTTAGGTCTGTATTTTGTTTGTACTAATTCAACCCCCCCCCCCTCTCGATACTGGTTTGGTACTATTCGTTCATCATTGAGTTATCAATTGGTATCAGAGCGTCCTTCAGGTCCTCTGTGTTGTAAGCTTAACCACTTGAGGTAAAGATCCTAGTCAAATGATGAAGAGGGAAGGTCCAAAGTTTAACTGGGAAAATTTTAGTATATGGAAAGATAGGATGAAGATATTCACCAGAAGCATGGGTGCTCAATAGTGGAGTTATGTTGAGAACATCTATGGGGTCCCTACCAATACTCTCACCGATGACCAAAAGAGAGAGATACAAGAAAATGGGCAAGTCATGGAAGCCCTTATTAGTAGTCTATCTGACATTGAGTTTATTGATGTTCAGGACAAGGTAAATCCCAAAGAGGTATGGGATTCTCTTGAAAATATCTATGGTGGTGATGAACATGTACAATAGGCTAAGGAAGAAAGCCTGAGAGGGAAGTTTGAAGAAACTCAGAGAATTATGGAAAGTATCAATGTAAGAGTTGATGAAACCTCTAAGAAATTAGAGGAAATCAGTAGTGAGCAAGCTATAAATGAGCCGATTGCAACCTTCTAGGAACCGATTGTTAGTCAACCAAGTACCAGTAACAGTGTTCCTGAACCGATGAATGCTAATACTGATGAAGATGAGGATGAAGAGGAAAAGCAAGAAGAACCAATCAAGACTATTCCTCGATATGTCAAGCTGAATCATGATCCTAAGTAGATCATAGGAGATAAGGATGCAAGAATCCTTACAAGAAGAACGATCAGAGAAAACTCATGTATGATCTCTGAATTTGAGCCTAAATCATTCAAAGAGGCTCATAAAGATGAAGATTGGATCAAGGCAATGGAAGAGGAACTTGACCAGATAGAGAAAAATGGTACATGGTCCTTGGTACCCAGACCAGAGTATAAAAATGTCATTGGCACCAAATGGGTGTTTAGAAACAAGCTGAATGAGGATGGCATAGTGATTAGGAACAAAGCCAGATTGGTGTGCAAAGGATATGCTCAAGAAGAAGGAGAAGACTATGGAGAAACCTTTGCTCCTGTAGCCAGATTGGAAGGAGTTCGTATGCTTCTTGCATATGCAGCTTTCAAAGGCTTCAAAGTATATCAAATGGATGTAAAATCTACATTCCTAAATGGTGTACTTGAAGAGGAGGTGTATATTGAGCAACCAGATGGGTTTGCCCTATCTGAAAATAGTGAAATGGTATGTAGGCTACATAAAGCCTTATATGGTCTAAAGCAAGCACCTAGGGCATGGTATGAGTGCCTACATTCCCATCTTGTGAAGATTGGATTTGAGAGAACAAGTGAACATAGAAATATCTACTTGAAGTCTACAGGAGATCAGATCCTGATCTGTGAAGTATTTGTTGATGACATTATCTTTGGTGGTGATGACAAGATGAGTCATGAGTTTGCTGATGAGATGAAGGAAGAGTTTGAGATGTCACTCATAGGGGAGATTAAGTTCTTCATTGGACTACAGATCCAATAGATGAAGGATGGAATCTTTATCACTCAGTCCAAATATGTCAAAGAGGTGTTGAAGAACTTTGGCATGGAAGATAGCAAACCGGTTGGTACACTTATGGTGACTGGTTGTAAACTATCCAAAGAGGATGGCTCTATATTGGTTGATGAGAAGGAATACCGATCAATGATTGGTAAATTGCATTATGTAGTGCATAGCAGACCGGATATTGCACATTCAATTGGCATTACTGCAAGGTTCCAGAAAAGTCCAAGAGAATCCCACTTGGTTGCAGTCAAGCGGATTCTTAGGTATCTGAAGGGGACTACTGACTATGGATTGTGGTATCCATATAGCAAGGACTTCAACTTGAAAGTGTTCATAGATGCTAATTGGGTTGGTAATATAGATGACCAGAAGAGCAGAACCGGTGGTGCATTCTTCCTTGGTGGTAGACTGGTCTCATGGATGAGTAAAAAGTAGAGTTGTATCTCTTAGTCTACTGCGAAAGCGGAGTATGTTGCAGCTTTCATGAACTGCACTCAGACAATTTAGATAAAGCATGTACTGAAAGGCTTCAAAATCCCTGTACCTAAACTGGTATGTATATTCTGTGATAACACAAGTGCTATCAATATTTCAAAGAATCCAGTTTTACATTCTAGAACCAAGCACTTTGAGCTTAAGTATCATTTCTTGAGGGAAAAGGTTCAGAACAAAGAGATTGCACTGGAGCATGTGTTTAGTAAGGAGCAATTAGCAGACATATTCACCAAGCCTCTTCCAAAGACTACATTTACACACTTAAGAGGTGAATTAGGGGTACTTCCCCTTCAAGAGGTGAACTAAAGGTATATGCTCCACATCAGTCATGTATTGCATAGTCAAATCTTTCTTCAGGATTGATGTGTTGAAGGATGCTACTCCTCAAGGGGAGCAGCATAATGGAATAGGGAAGCTTGTGCCTCCACTTTGGCATTGTTGTCAAAGGGGGAGAAGATGTCAAGCGGAGAGAGAGGAGAGATATCTTTGTATATTGCCATTAATGCCAAAGGGGGAGATTGTTGCCATTATGTGAACTGGTATGTGGACATAATGACATTGTATGTTGTCATTGATATCAATATGTTGAAGAGGTATGAACCGGCATGTGAACCAGCACTTGTGCCAAAGTGAAGTGGTGTGCTTGTTCAAGGTGAACTGGCATATGGTTATGGGAACCAGCACATGGAAGTGTTGTATGACTACCAGTTGGTAGTCTCAACTTCAGGATTTTTGGTTGAAGTGCTTCAAGCCTGTATGGCTCAACCAGTCACATTGTGTGATGAGTTAGCACTGTAATGAAGAACAAAACATATTGCCATGTCAGCCTTGTGCACGTGAAGGATCTTGCAAAAAGGAGATTGTTCCTATCTACCTCAGGAATGTGTGAAGTCTGTAAATGGTGATAACGTGTGATGGGTTATCAGCTGCCATGAAACCGGTACAAAACAAACAATGGAGAATGACTTGAGATTGGATCAAGACTGTTGCATTCAATACAACATGATCAACAGTCAGGATTGAAGTGTTTGAATTCCTTACCCTAACAGGTCTAGGGTTTAGGGTTTATGCTACCGACCTGTCTGTTGTCCTATAAGGTCAATGTTGTGACTTTTTTGAAGGTTGTTGATAAAAGTTGTGTGTGAGTATCCAAGAGAAGGGATATGTGATTCTTGCCAGACCAGAGGAGAGAAGTGATACCTATAGACTGTAAGTGCAGAAGGTGAAGAGGAGCTTAAGCAGATCTGCATTGGCATTGAGTGTTGTTACCAAATCATTGAAATACTTGTTGATCTCTAACCACCTCAGCAGTTGGAAAATCCCCTAATAGGGTAGCCTTAACCAGCTTGTTGTAAATCCCTTAACAGGGTAACTCAAAGTTATTGAGATCTAGAAAGCTAGAGAGCTCTGGAAATCCTTTAGCTATTGAGTTTTTGAAATCCTCTAACAAGGTACCCTTAACAGGGTTTAACCCTTAACCAGGTATTGTAGCCATCCCTTAACCAGGTGATCCCTAACAGGATCGGTTCCTAACAGAACCTATTGTATCTGTCTTTAACAGAACAAGGCTCCTAACAGAGCGGACTTCCAAAGAGTTCAACAACAAGCTTGTGGGTATTCATCCCCACCATGGTTTTTCCTAGTTGGGTTTCCACGTGAAAAATATGTGTGTCATGTGTGATGCTTTTATCTTGTGATGCTTTGTTATTGCCTGTTAAGCATATGATGGTTCTATGTTTTATGCCTGTCAATAAAACATGTTGAACTAGCTATTGTGAAGATATGATGATAGATTACCTGTTCATGCATAAGGGTGAAATGGTAGTGTAGTTTTGAGTTGAGTGGAAAACTCAGTGAGTAACCAGTTTATGACCCTTTTAGTTGTTCTGAGTTTTACCGGTTGCACTCTATTTCAAACCGGTGTCACTGTTTGCCAGTCATTTGGAGTAATTGTTGCTGAACCAATTTAGGTATGTATTTTGTTTGTATTGATTCACTCCCCCCCCCTCTCAGTACCGGTTTTGTACTATTTGTTCATCATTGAGTTATCAGAGGTATGACTATCAATTCTATCAAGGATGATCTGGTGAAATATGCATGTATGGTGATTGGATACCAGACATTCTCAACCAGCAGAATTAACTCTCTATCTGCTGTAGTGGTAAATGCCACTTATCGAATGATGAAGGAGGATGCATCATTTGACCTATGCACCAGTATGCAAAGGGAACTCCTATTGAATCTTAAATCGATCAAACAAGATAATGCATTGAGATTCAAGTTTGGACAACTACTGGTTGGGTTGTTCTTTTACTTCCAAGGCTACTTTCCAGGAGTAGGTGATGTCCAATGGTCTCTTGACCAACTGATAACCAAGAAAATCAAGGAAAGAATTCAAGTAGTTGGAACCGGTTACCCTAAACAAGTACTTTGATGAGTTCAGACACAAAATGAGTCAGAGGGTGAGAATATCAAGTGATATTGTCAAGAAATATGAAGATGATATTTGTTTCACCATTAAAGTGGATCAATGCATAATGGAGGTTGTTGAGCCTAGACAGGAGGAAGTGGAGCCTATGGGCTATGAGGTAATGAATGATATGCTAGAAGGATATGCCTCTACCCTTATTGCCTCACCACTTGATCCAAAGGAAAAAAGAACCGGCACCTACCTAGAAAGGATAACACCGGTTGAGGAACCCTTAGCAAAGAAAGGAAAAGAACCTTCAGTGAAGAAGGAAAAAGTAGTGCCTTCAGCATCAACACTTGCTACTATAGCCAGTCCTATAGTGACCAAGTGGTCACTGGCTAAAAAGAAACATGAAGTAGCACCTAATAAAGTGTTCAAGAGAAAGAGGAAGACAAGGAATACCTCTCCAGACTCAGAAGAAATTGTGTCTAAGGAAAAACCAAAGAAGACACGTCAAGCAAAGAAAAAGACAAAGAATAAACCGGCATCTTCGGCACTGATAAATATTGACATCTCCTCCTACAAACCTTTGACACATTGTCAAAGAACTATCAAAAACATTAGGAGAAAAGTGTTGAATGATTTAATTGACTATTTTGATGACTTTAATGATGATGAGAAGGAAGCGGTTGAAAAAGAAATAATTCAGTATTTATGTGTTAATGACCGATTGCCTTTAGAAATTAGATTTGAGACACTGGATTCTTTGTATAAATCCTTAGACAATAAATGGTAGATTTCCATAGAGCAGGAACAGGAAATGAGAGAAAAAGTTTTTACTGAACACTTTCCTGATGTATCAAATTCAGAACTATTTGTTTGGCAAGGCTGTTGGGTTTGGTGTTTCTTGAGCTAGAGTGGAAGAACTAGCTCCTTGGGGAGTGACT
This sequence comes from Cryptomeria japonica, assembly GCF_030272615.1. Classification (NCBI taxonomy): domain Eukaryota; kingdom Viridiplantae; phylum Streptophyta; class Pinopsida; order Cupressales; family Cupressaceae; genus Cryptomeria; species Cryptomeria japonica. The sequence continues at coordinate 55,083,499 of NC_081407.1, read as the reverse complement.
TTCTTTTGAGATCGAGTTAGAGCTCTTGCATATTGTGATTCATTTGGTTTATCTTGAACTATAATCACATTGCAATATTTCAAGTGTGAAGGCTCAATCATGTTCATAATGTTGTCCTGGCTGGCATAAGTATAATTTACCTTAGCACCTCCTTTGGTATTTGAGGAATTACCTTGTTTGTAAATAGGCAAAGGGTCCTTAAATGCTTTATGATCAGCATTGGTTGGATGATTCCCAACAACAACTTTACCAGCATCTATGAGATCTTGAATCTTATGTTTTAACTTCATGCAATTGTTTATGTTATGACCCTTATTCCAATAGAAGTCATAGTATTCATTTTCTCTCCACCATCTTGGTTTGACATCTGGATCATATGGTCTGGAGTTATCTGGTAGTGTTATCAAGTTGTTTGCCAATAGAGTTTTGAAAGTAGATTCATATAATTCTTCAAGAGGAGTAAAATCATGCTTAGGTTTGGAAACCCAAGACTTTTCTTTGAACCATTTCTTTGTTTTCTTTGGCAGATTCTCTGTTGCAATCTTAGCAGCTTTAAGTGCTTACCAGCCAAGTTGAATATTGTGGATTTTGAGGTGGTTTTGATAGTGTCTACTACTGCATCATTAACAACATTCTTGTTGTTGTCTATGGCAAATTTTCAATACTTGTTCTTCTCTTTAGAGCTAGATCTTGTTTGTGTTTCTTTCCAGGGTGTGATATCTCCTTTCTTTATGAGCACATCTTCCATTCGAATGGCATTATCTACCATTTTGTTAAATGATGGGTGTACTTGCATTTGTATACTATATTTCAGTTCGGGGACCAAGTTATTGACAAATATATCCATTCTCTCAGAGTCTGGGATGTAAGGAAGTTAAGTAGCGGAAACAACTTCCTACACTAACCTTGAGAGGAGGGTAATGCAAAACTTTTTCAAATCATTACAACAGTTATAGAAAATAGAAATAGATATAATAGCATTCATACCACAACACAATGATTTACGTGGGAAAAACCCTTTCGGGAGAAAAACCCCACCCTCCAAAAGCAGCTCAATATTTTATTCAGCAATCAAAAACAGATTACAAAATACTCGCAGAGCAAGCTCTTCGCAGGAGTACTACTAATCAGAGATTCAAAGGCAACTCAATAGCCATAAGACTCTTACACACAACCTCTATCTCACACACCTCATAAATAGGAGATACAATACAAGAAACCGTCAAACGGTATTACAAAACCATGGGCTAAAACCACCCAATAAGGTGTAGCCGACCTTATCTCCCTTCTATGACATGTTAAAGCACACATCAACACGTGTCGCTCCCTTTTACAGCTCATTTATGTATCCGATACAAATTATTTTTCCTATTTCAGGAGTACAAACTTCCGGAGGCCATAACTTGAGAACCGAGTGTCCGATTGACGAACCGTTTGAAGCGCCGGAAAGCTCGCGAAGTGCTCTATCACCTCATAACCCACTTTGCCAGTTACGGAAACTTTTCAGGGCGTTTCGGAGCCTCTAAAGTCCCCAAATTTAAGTTTAAATATTTTATTGCACCCCTCCAAGACGAAAACTTTAATATCTTCAAAACTAGCTGTGACCTTGCAACGAAACTTTACCGGAATGCTTATCTAGCCAACCAGAAGCTTCAGGGAGAGTTTCGCACCATTTCGTGCTCAAATGAAAACTTACTATAAATAGTAACCTCACATAAATGCAAGGTTGAGACACCATTTTTCCCAACAAATCTCCCACTTGTCGAACACCTTGCATGAGCGGAAGGGAATGTCAACACAATGAATCAATTACTAGGGGCCATAAGGCCCATAGACTCTGAACACCATCTGAACTTCTCTGTGCTCACAGCCTTAGTTAAAGCATCTGCAACATTCATCAAAGTTTCCACCTTAACCAGCTTCACCCTACCATCTTCGACCATATCTCTAACAAAATGATACTGAACATCAATATGTTTGGTCCGGGCATGAAATGTCGGGTTCTTAGCTAGGCTAATTGCACTCTGACTGTCACAGTAAACTGTCACTGTACCTTGTTTTATTCCAATATCTGAACACAGTCTCTTAAGCCAAATGGCCTCTTTACAAGCATGAGTAGCTGCCATATACTCTACTTCAGTAGTGGATAAAGCAACCACAGCCTGTCGCTTACTCATCCAACTAATTGCACCACCAAACAAAGTAAACACATAAGCACTGGTGGATCTTCTGCTATCAATATCACCTGCCCAATCTAAATCCACATAACCATGGATATCAAGGGAAGTCATGTCTCCAACTGAATTACCATGATAACACAAAGAATACTCTGAAGTACCCTTCAAATATCTGAAGACTCTTTTGACTGCATCCCAATGAACTCTACCAGGATTAGACATATATCTAGAAAGTACTCCCACTACTTGGGCAATATTTGGTCTAGTACAGACCATAGCATACATCAAGCTTCCAACCACACTCTGGTAAGGCACTCTGCTCATGTCTTCCATCTCCAATGGGGATGTAGGACAATCTGAAATAGATAGTTTCATTCCAACTGTAAAAGGAACACTCAATGGTCTACAATTCTGCATGTTGAACCTCTGTAACACTGAATTCACATACTTACTCTGGCCTAGCCATAGCTTTCTGTTCACCCTATCTCTTCTAATTTCCATCCCAAGAATGTGCTTTTCTACACCAAGATCTTTCATTTCAAATTTAGCAGCGAGCTGAGACTTCAGTTCTGAAATCATACCTTTCCCTTTACCAATGAATAACATATCATCAACATACAATGCAATGAATAAGAAATGATCACCATAAGATTTATAATAAACACAGTGATCTGATTTAGAACGTTCAAATCCCAAACTCAACACATATGTATCAAATTTCTAGTACCACATCCTAGGACTTTGTTTGAGGCCATACAAAGATTTCTTCAATTTACAGACCAAATTACTTTTGCCTTTCACCACATAGTGCTCCGGCTGTGTCATATAAATATCTTCCTCCAAATCACCATGAAGGAAAGCAGTTTTCACATCCATTTGCTCAACCTCTAAATCATAAGCAGTAGCAATAGAAAGCAAAAATCTAATGGACGTCATTTTTGCAACAGGAGAAAATATCTCACCGTAATCAACACCCTCAACCTGAGAGTAGCCTTTTGCAACCAACCTTGCTTTATACTTCTCAATGCTTCCATCTGAACCAATCTTTTTCTTGAACACCCATTTACAACCAACAGGTTTTCGTCCTTCAGGCAATGGTACAAGATCCCATGTATCATTCTTTTTCAAAGCTGCCATTTCTTCCTCCATAGCAATCTTCCAGGATTCTGCATCATTCATACCTAATGCCTCTTCTACAGATTTAGGTTCATCCACACTAGTATTCAGAGCAAAAATACATCTCCAATCATCAGGTGAATACCTTTCAGGTGGTTGTCTATGTCTTGTAGACCTTCGAACAAGCTGAGTTGGAGGTTCTTCCTCCTCTTCTGAAGATTTAGAGCTAGATGAGCTCTCCTCAAATTCTTGCCTATCTAGGGGTCTCGATTCAACTCTTTCAGGTGTAGAAGGAAGTTGAATCACATCTTCTTTTTTAGTCTGTTTTGGCTACAATGTAACAGAAGGAGACTTAATTTCTCTAAAAATAACACTTCTACTGTGAATTACCTTTTGTGCAACAGGGTCCCAAAGCTTGTATCCTTTCACACCATAACTATACCCGATGAAGATACATTTCACAGCCTTGTTCTCCAACTTTTTTCGCTTCTCCTTTGGCACATGTGCATATGCCTCGCAACCAAAAACTCTAAGATGTCTCAATGAAGGCTTGTGACCTGACCATGCTTCCATAGGCGTTTTATCAACAAGAGCTGATGTAGGAGACCTGTTAATCAGGTAGCAAGCAGTGGCAACAGCTTCAGCCCAAAACTTTTGTTCGAGACCAGCACCACTCAACATACTCCTAGCCTTCTCCATCAGTGTCCTGTTCATTCTTTCTGCAACTCCATTCTACTGTGGAGAATACGGAGTTGTCTTCTGCCTGTTAATTCCACAGTCTTTACCAAATCTATCAAAATCATTAGAGCAAAACTCACTGCCATTATCAGTTCTCAGATATTTTATTTTCTTTCCAGTCTGCAACTCAACCATTGCTTTAAATTCTTTAAAACGACTAAAAACTTTAGATTTACTCTTTAGAAAATATACCCATGTCCTTCTACTAAAATCATCAATAAATGAAACATAATATGTGGATTTTCCAATCGAAGAGACATCTACTGGACCAAACACATCAGAATGGATAAGATCCAAAACACCACAAGTTTTATGAGAACTCGAGTAAAACTGAACGCGGTTTTGTTTTCCATAAATGCAATGCTCACAGAAATCAAAGTCAAGATTACAATCATTCAAACCTTCAACAAGATTTTTATTTTTCAAGGTCCTTAGACCCTTTTCTCCAATGTGGCCAAGTCTCTGGTGCCATAACATAGTCTTCTCTGCAGGTAACTTTGCTTCAGACGAAAGAGCACCCTTAGGTACCCAAAAACCATTTCCATCTACTGAAGGTGAAACCTTCAAATCTTCCAGTGAAGTATCCACAGATTTACTTTTTACAGAAGTGCTATTACACTCAACAGTGTATGCTTCAAGCTTATACAAAGTGCCAAACCTGACACCTCTAGCAACTACCATAGCACCCTTAATCATCTTACATCCTGTTTCAGAAAAGACTACCTGCACACCTGCATCTATTAGTTTGCTCACAGATAACAGGTTTCGTTTAAATCCAGGGATATGCAGCACACCAGTAATCCTTTTTATTCTACCATCAGAAAACCTGATTCTAACTTTACCTCGACCAACAATGTCTAGAGGTGAATCATCACCCAAGTACACCTTACCTCCATTAAATCCTTCATATTCAGAAAACCAATTTCTATTGGAAGTCATATGAAAAGATGCACCTGAGTCAATTAGCCAGGCATCATTACCTGCATGAGTCGCCAAAGCCGCAATAAATGCATCACCATCTTCCTTGTCGGACTCAGAATCAGAGTCAAACTTTTTCTTTTTCTTCTTCTTTTCTTCTTTGCAGTCCTTACGGATGTGACCCGGTTTACCGCAATTCCAGCAAATGACTTTGGACTTTCCAGGAGATTTCGATCTCCCTTTGGATTTGGACTTGCCACGCTTCTCATTCTTCTTGCCTTTCTCTTTAGGTCTTCCACAAACGGTTAGGGCTTCCTTTGAACTGATGGATACCTTCCTTCGCATCTCTTCACCAAGTAGGGCACCCACCACGTCTTCAGATTTCAAAACAACAGAAGTACTACCGATAGCCATAACAAGAGAATCCCACGAATCAGGCAAAGAGCAAAGCAAGATCTGACATTTCTCCTCCTCGTCCATCTTAACACCGACAGATACTAATTGAGCCACCAACATATTGAATGCTTCCAGGTGGTCTGCAATTCGTCCACCCTCTTCCATCTTCAAGGAATACAATTTCTTTCTTAAGAAAATTTGATTTAATAAAGATTTCACTTGATACATCTCACCAAGCTTAGTCCATAGCTTCTTTGCAGAGTTCTCTTCATGGACATTTATTAGAACAGAGTCTGCCAGGCACAGTCTGATTAGACCCTTGGCTTTTCGGTCCATAACATCATACTGAGCTGCCGTAGTAGGATCTGAGGGCCTTTGGACATTCGCATCAATAGCATCCCAAAGATCTCGATCTATTAGCAAATCTTCTATCTTCAACTTCCACATCTCAAAATTACTTCCATTAAATTTCTCCACCTCTATTCTCCCTGACGAACTCGCCATCTGAATATTCCTGCAACAAGATCACAAAGTGTCTTCTACACAAGCTCCCACTCAAATCTGGATTAGTTCAAAAAACCCAACTACCCACAATTGAAACCAAAGGTGATCAGACTCTGATACCACTTGTAAGGAAGTTAAGTAGCGGAAACAACTTCCTACACTAACCTTGAGAGGAGGGTAATGCAAAACTTTTTCAGATCATTACAATAGTTATAGAAAATAGAAATAGATATAATAGCATTCATACCACAACACAATGATTTACGTGGGAAAAACCCTTTCGGGAGAAAAACCCCACCCTCCAAAAGCAGCTCAATATTTTATTCAGCAATCAAAAACAGATTACAAAATACTCGCAGAGCAAGCTCTTCGCAGGAGTACCACTAATCAGAGATTCAGAGGCAACTCAATAGCCATAAGACTCTTACACACAACCTCTATCTCACACACCTCATAAATAGGAGATACAATACAAGAAACCGTCAAACGGTATTACAAAACCATGGGCTAAAACCACCCAATAAGGTGTAGCCGACCTTATCTCCCTTCTATGACATGTTAAAGCACACATCAACACGTGTCGCTCCCTTTTACAGCTCATTTATGTATCCGATACAAATTATTTTTCCTATTTCAGGAGTACAAACTTCCGGAGGCCATAACTTGAGAACCGGGTGTCCGATTGACGAACCGTTTGAAGCGCCGGAAAGCTCGCGAAGTGCTCTATCACCTCGTAACAAGCTTCGCTGGTTACGGCAACTTTTCAGGGCGTTTTGGAGCCTCTAAAGTCCCCAAATTTAAGTTTAAATATTTTATTGCACCCCTCCAAGACGAAAACTTTAATATCTTCAAAACTAGCTGTGACCTTGCAACGATACTTTACCGGAATGCTTATCTAGCCAACCAGAAGCTTCAGGGAGAGTTTCGCACCATTTCGTGCTCAAATGAAAACTTACTATAAATAGTAACCTCACATAAATGCAAGGTTGAGACACCATTTTTCCCAACATGGGATAGGTCGTGGATACCTAGAGAACATCTTTCTCCAGCGTTGGAGAAAAGTATGAAGAGGTTCCCCAATTTTCTATTGAGTATTACAAAGATCGATCATAGTCACAGGATGTCGAATGTTGTATGAGTATTGTTGTAAAAATAGTTGGATTAGTTCTTCAAATGTTTTTATTCCTTTGGGTAGACTTGAGAACCATTCCATTGCTTGATCCCCTAAACTCCTTGGGAAGAGACGCATGAGGTATGTTTGATCATGCATGAACTCCATACAAGCAGCACGAAGTTCCCTAACATGACCTTGAGGATCTGAGGTACCATATATTTGTCAAATTTTGGGATTTCCACTCGTGGAGGAAATAGAGGCATGTGTAGATTCTTGTCAAATGGAAAGGGACATATTGTTGTTAGGTCCCGTAGACAACTGAGAGGGGGGGTGAATCAGTTGCCAAATAAATTCAAACCAAAAACTTATCAACCAACTTAATGCTTAATACCGATAAACTAGTTAAGTGTGTCGGTAGACAGTGTTAACAGTAAATTGCTATACCGGTAAGGATTAATGCATGAAACATAAACATAAAGTCATCCACAACACATGACACCAATATTTGTACATGGAAACCCTGTAAGGGGAAAAACCACGGTGGGAAACCTTACCCACAATCAAATGATACTACTGTAGATAGTAAGTGTACATAAATGGGGTCTGCACATGCAAAAAGGCCAACATCCTAGAGCTCACTGCTCAATCACAAAATGGGAGTCACACTGACTACAGCTGGATGGTTAAATCCAATAAGAATGTACTGCACAAAATAGCATCTTCATATGTTGGATTCAGTACTAGTGTAATGCTAATATGCTTCTACAAAAACCTAACTTCACCTTAAAATGATGTCTTCATGTATATCCCTGCTTGATCTCACATATACCTTCACTTAATTCTTTTTCGCATTCCACACATGATCTTACAAATAAGATCTTACATTTATATCATACCCTAAGACCAATTTTAGTAGGTCAGCTCTACAAGATATTACAATAAAAACATTTTACATACAATATAATATTTGATGCAATAACCATTTGAACATGTCGGCTTAATGCATTTTCAACAATAATAAATCATCTCCATAGCGTGCCATGTTGTTCTGGAAAAGATAAACTTGTCGGTGTAACCCTAGATAACCAGGACCTATTTGCCGATAAAAGAAAATATGCAAATATGAATATACCAATGATTAATTATTCAAAATAAAGTGTCCACATGATATCTTCGACATTACCAAGTGTCTTCCATATCATTCCAGGTACTGGTGAACAATATATCCTACCAGTGAACCATATACCAGTAACTGTTGCACAGTTTACTGCTTGCCGGTGAATGTTGTTGGATCTCCAAAGTAGGTGTATTAGTAGTTGTTGACATCAATGACAAAACCATACCAAAATACTAATAATCTCCCCCTTTGACATTGATGGCAACACAAGATGGAAAAACCATCAAAGTGCCAAAACAGAAATGCCAACTACAAAAACCAACAATCTACATTTCTCCCCCTGGGAGTAACGATATCAATCTCTCATACCAATTTCTCCTTAAATGTGTTTTTCAAAATCTCTCCCCAAAAGGATAATGTGTTTTTCCATAGATATCTCTCCCCCTTTGACATCAAATGCCAAAGTCACAAAAAGTCAAGTTCATACAAAATACCAACCAAATCAATATACCAACTACTCCCCCTGAGAAGTAGCTTCCTCATTAAATACCGAAATAAAAGATTTGTTCATTTAATTCTGCTGGTTGATGACAATCATCAACTATCTAAGTCTCTACCGGTAGTGGTATGACTCCAAGCTGATCTCTGAGATACAAAGATCTCCTTAGGCAAAGGTTTTGTGAAAATTTCTGCAAGTTGTTCTTTAGTATTCACATAAACCAGTTTTATCTCCTTTTCTTCAACTTTTTCCCTTAGAAAATTTAGTTTGATAGAAACATGTTTTGTTTTAGAATGTAATACCGGATTCTTAGATATATCAATTGCTGCAGTGTTATCACAATATATAGTAATAGGTTCCTTGCATTTTACCTTTATGTCTTTCAACATTTGCTTAAGCCATAATACCTGTGTACAGTTAGTTGCTGCTGCAACATATTCTGATTCTGCTGTTGATAAAGATGTACAACTTTCTTTCTTACTCAACCAAGAAACTACTCTTTTTCCAAAAAAGAATGCTCCTCCAGTGGTGCTTTTTCTATCATCTATATCTCCTGCCCAATTTGAATCTGTGTATGCACATAGATCAAAATTTTCATCTTTAGGATACCATAATCCAAGATTTGTTGTGCCTTATAAGTACCGGAAAATCCTTTTCACTGCTGATTCATGATTTTCCCTAGGATTACTCTAAAATCTAGAAACAATGCATACTGCATTCATAATATTAGGCCTGCTTTATGTCAAATATAGTAAACCTCCTATCATAGATTTGTATCTAGTTGGATTAACAGGTGTAGATTCATCCCTTTGAGATAATTTGTCATTTTTAGTCATAGGTGTGCTTACCGGTTTAGATTTCTCCATCCCAAATTCTTTAGTAATTCTTTCAAGTACTTGGATTGACTCAAAAATATACCTTTATCAGTCTGAGAAATTTGCAAGCCTACAAAGAATTTTATTTCTCCAATCATAGACATTTCAAATTCTTACTACATTTCAAGAGAAAATTACATAATCCATCTTCTCCTCCAAAGATTATATCATCAACAAATACTTCAATAATCAAGATGTCATCATTAGTTATTTTGTAATATAAATTGCTATCTACATTTCCTTTAGTAAAACCAATCTTTAAAAGATACTTATCCAACCTTGCATACCAAGCTCTTGGGACTTGTTTCAATCCATACAGAGCTTTTCTTAACCTACAAACCATATCATTGTCATCTGTCAAAGAAAATCCATCAAGTTGTTCTATATATACTTCTTCTTCAAGATCTCCATTCAAAAATGCACATTTAATATCCATTTGATAAAATTTGTAATCCTTGTGAGCAGCAAAAGCCAAGAATAATCTAACTGCCTCAATTCTAGCTACCGATGCAAAGGTTTCATTGTAATCAACTCCTTCTTTTTGAGAATATCCCTTACACACTAGTCTTGCTTTGTTTCTGACAACCTTACCATCTTCATTAAGTTTGTTTCTAAATACCCATTTAGTTCCAATTACATTTTTATCTTTAAGCCAAGGAACTAATGTCCAGGTATTATTCTTCTCAATTTGTCCTAATTCTTCTTCCATAGCTTTAATCAAAAATTTATCTTCACATGCCTCATTAATAGATGATGGTTCAATTTGAGAAATAAGACATACCTCTTCATTTGCCAATCTTCCTCTTGTCACAACTCCTTTAAATTTGTTTCCAATTATCTGATCTTCAGAATGATTCAATCTTACATATAAGGGTGTCTTAGTTTGCTGTTGTTCTTCAATTATTATGGACTCTTCTGATGATACCAAGGTAACTGGATCTTCATTCTGTACTGGTAAATTCAGTATAGGTTCATTTATCACAATTTCTGTTGTCGGTTTAGAGTCTATATACCTTGAAGTTCCTCTGAATTGTTCATCAATCTTTACATTTGTACTTTCAACAATTTTTTGCAATCTTTTATTAAAACATCTATATGCCTTGCTCTTAGATGAATAACCAAGAAATATTCGTTCATCACTTCTAGGATCAAATTTGCCAATATACTCATCTCTTCTAATATAACATTTACTGCCAAAAATTTTGAAATACTTAAGAGTAGGAGTATTACCAAACCATAGTTCATGAGGGGTCTTACCGGTTTCACCTTTGATGTGAACTTTGTTGAATGTATAGACAGCAGTGCTAACTACCTCTCTCCAATACACATGTGGTAGATTTGCTTCTAATAACATACTTCTAGCTGCATCCAAGATAGTTATGTTTTTCTTTTCAACAACTCCATTCTGATGTGGTGTCCGAGGTGCTAATAACTGTCTTTTGATTCCATTCACTTCATAGAATGTATTAAAGTTCTTAGATGTGAATTCTCCTCCTTGATCTGATCTTAAACATTTGATTTTCTTACTGGTTTCATTTTCAACCATTGCTTTGAATAGTTTGAACTTACCAAGTGCTTCTGATTTCTCTCTGAGAAAAGTAACCCAACACATTCTAGAATAATCATCAATAATTAACATGAAATATCTATCACCTTGTAAACTTCTAGTTCTAGCTGGACCACATAAATCACTGTGAATTAAGTCAAGAGCATTATTGGATTTTTCTGGAATACTTTTGAAACTAGCTCTAACTTGTTTTCCAAATTGACATTCCTTGCAAACTGTATTCTGAGGTTTCACAGTTTTAGGTAGATCTCTAACTATCTTAGAAGTATTGATTTTTACCATGCAATCAAAGTTTACATGACATACTCTCTTATGCCATAACCAACTTTCATCTATATGTGCAATTAAGCATGCCTTTTCACTGTTATTCAAATGAAAGATATTGCCTCTAGTTTGATTACCGGTTGCAATTTCCAAACCAATTCTATTCATGATTTTGCATTTTTCCATTTTTAAATTGTAACTGAAATCCCTTCTCAACTAATTGACCTTCACTTAAAAGATTATGCTTTAATCGTTCAACATAGTAGACATTGTCAGTGTTATGTTTACCATCAAGAGATATTGAACCCTTACCTTTGATTGAACAAGCTTTGTCATCTCCAAATCTTACTAAACCTCCATTGTATTCTTGAAAGTTCAAGAATTTATCTTTGTCTCCAGTTATATGATGTGAGCATCCTAAGTCAATAATCCATTCATCCTTTGTTTCAACTTTAGCTGCTAGGGCTTGTTCTACCAGTTGAGCAGTAGGTGCTAGTTGATCTTTTGTTATAGCAACAAAAACCCATCCATTGTCTGTTGCATCCTCATCAGAATCATCAGTCACACCTTCATCAGCAATGTAACAAGATTTGTCTTTGTTCTTTTTAAATTTGTATCTCTGATATTCAGGATTAGGCTTGTATGTTCTTCTAGCTTCTTCTCTTAGTCTAGCATGTCTATCAAGGCATCTTGAAGCCATATGACCAATCTTATTGTAGTTAAAACATTTAAAGGGTGCTTTACCTTCATACTTACTTCCAATAGGACCTTTTGGCATTTTCCTTTCAAATAGTGCTTCAAGCTCTTCAAGCTCTTCATTCTCCCTTCTGGATTCTTCAAGTTCTCTTGCATAAAAGGCTCTCCAGTCTGATTTGTCAAATGATGGAGCAAATGATGTTGATTCTTTAAAGGCCAAATCAGTCTTTATAGCAACAGGACCAAATTCCTCAATTTCAAAGGCTGAAAGTTTTCCAAACAATGTATCCCTAGTTACTAATGTATTAGGCATTTTTCTCAATTCATTTATAGCAGTAACCTTCATTTTATATGCTGGTGGCAAACCTCTTAAGATTTTTGAAACAATTTCATCCTCACTCAAGGTTGCTCCACAACATTTAATACCCAAAACAATTTCATTTACTCTTTCCATAAAAGCAGAAATCCTTTCATCTTCTTCCATTTTCAGATGTTCATACCTGACTTGGAAGCTTTCAAGATTTGCAATTTTGACTGTGGAATCTCCTTCATTCAGTGTTTCCAAATGATTCCAAATAGCTTTAGCAGTAGACCTATCTGATAATCTCATGATTTGTTGATCTGATAATGCACTCAAAAGTGCTTCTCTTACTTTGCAATAATTCTCTTCATCTTTAGCTAAAGTAGTTGGAGCAGTCTGACCAGCTACAGCAGTAGTATAGCCATTCTTAGTAACTTCCTAGATCTCTTTACCAATGCAATTTAGATGTGTCTCCATTCTAGTCTTCCAGATCCCATAGTTGGTTCCATCAAGTTTAGGATTGTCCTTCCTGAAGTAATTAGTAGACATTGGATCTCCTCAAGTTGTTAAACCTCTACAAAAGAGAACTAGGCTCTGATACCAATTGTTAGGTCCCAGAGACAACTGAGAGGGGGGGATGAATCAGTTGTCAAATAAATTTAAACCAAAACCTTATTAACCAACTTAATGCTTAATACCGGTAAACTAGTTAAGTGTGTCGATAGACAATGTTAACAGTAAATTGCTATACTGGTAAGGATTAATGCATGAAACATAAACATAAATTCATCCACAACACATGACACCAATATTTGTACGTGGAAACCCTATAAGGGGAAAAACCACGGTGGGAAACCTTACCCACAATCAGATGATACTACTGCAGATAGTAAGTGTACATAAATGGGGTCTGCACATGCAGAAAGGCAAACAGCCTAGAGCTCACTACTCAATCACAAAATGGGAGTCACACAGACTACAGTTGGATAGTTAAATCCAAAAAGAATGTACTACACAAAATAGCATCTTCATATGTTGGATTCAGTATTGGTGTAATGCTGATATGCTTCTACAAAAACCTAACTTCACCTTCAAATGATGTCTTCATGTATATCCCTACTTGATCTCGCATATACCTTCACTTAATTCTTTTTCGCATTCCACACATGATCTTACAAATAACATCTTACATTTATATCATACCCTAAGACCAATTTTAGTAGGTCGGCTCTACAAGATATTACAATAAAAACATTTTACATACAATATAATATCTGATGCAATAACTGTTTGGACATGTCAGCTTTTAATGCATTTTCAACAATAATAAATCATCTCCATAGCGTGCCATGTTGATCTGGAAAAGATAAACCTGCCAGTGTAACCCTAGATAACCTGGACCTATTTGCCAATAAAAGAAAATATGCAAATATGAATATACCTGTTGGGTCTCAAATCAACAGATTGGATGGGTTCTAAGGAAATTCCAACTCCTATGATCAAACCCTCCAATTGACTTGGCCAACTTATAGAGTGAACCTATTAGTTACTAACTCTCTCTCTTTAGGCTCTGCAGGACCTAGGCGGGTATACCTATTCACTGAATGTCTCCACTAAACAGTGCTTTTTATAGCAGATATGTTATCCTATTCTGATATCTCCTGATCTTGAAATGGCATGAGTTCCTTGAATGGAGATATAGCAGACGAGTTCAAGATTGTTATTTCGCTTTGTGTTTCTTAATTACTCCTGTAGCTGTCAAAATAACTAATTGTGAAAAGAAACGATGAGTATAACTTGAGATTTAAGCCAGTGCCTTCTTCATTGCATGGGTTACAGAGTCATTACAATTTTCTTCAGGACTTATAGTGCGAATCTGTGAGACAGTTTTTTAACTCATCCCTTATGAACCTGTCAGCTACTATTTCTTTCAAAACCAAATGAATGCTTATATTATGTGCTGATTGAGTGAATTTAACCCTACCCTTAAGGGACCAGTCAATTAAGCTTTGCATGGAACAATTACAATCCGCAAGCAAAACTTTTGTTGCAACATTATAACATAAAGCATAGATTTGATCTTCAGAATATGAATAACCCTATCTTTATCAGATAATATCACAGACGATTGCCAAAAGAAAATGAAATAATCCACAACACATATGCAGGGAAACAATTGATCAAGATTTGTATTCCATTGAAGTTCGTACACAAAGACTTATAGGCTGTCGTTCTTTCGCTCCTAATCTTATCTAATAATTGTTTTTTACATTACAAAAATCATTCTCATATATATATGAGGACGGAAGTTTTTCACGAAGAGACACAACTTTTCAAAATATTAGTCGTTAACTCGAGTGTTTCTAAACTTAAGCAAAAAGAGATTCAAAAGCCCCAAATGATGAATGTAATCATTGTCTTTGAATGTCCTGATTCGAGGCGTTTGCTTTTTTAATTCATCCCCTAGCGTCAGGTACTTGAATATCATTTGGTTGACGGTAGGGGCCATATCCTTACTCCGATCAATTTCTGACAAGGCCCAATCCTTGACGCTGACAAGTTCCCTTCGCAAATCCTCCAAGGTTATTACCTCTCCTTCCTTGTAGACGGAAGGCATTCCAACGGGTTTTTCATCATCTAATTCTTTCAAATCTCTTCTCAGCATATCCTCGAGTTTGACATGATTATCCATATACGTGTTACCCTCAGCCTTTTCTTCTGGCATCATGGAATCGTCATTGCTTAGCACCCCCTGCAATCGTGCTCTTAACCGTTCATGCTCTGTTAGCGCTTT
This sequence comes from Cryptomeria japonica, assembly GCF_030272615.1. NCBI lineage: Eukaryota > Viridiplantae > Streptophyta > Pinopsida > Cupressales > Cupressaceae > Cryptomeria > Cryptomeria japonica. The sequence goes on along the minus strand of NC_081407.1, from coordinate 55,068,423 downwards.
TATTGTTCCATTGTAAACTATCCAATATGGTTCGACCTGTAAGAGCATGGTGTTAAACCGATGTCCTATGATGTCATTGACCAATTTGTCCATCTTTTGCTGGATATTGTCTACGCGTTTATTGGCTTTCTCTGCCTGATATTTCCAGTACAGGGCATCAGAGACGTCATCCAAGCTGCGTCCTGCGGGGTATGAGGTGTATTCGCTGATAGGAGTCCCCGTTTCTAATTGCAATACCTTTGCTTGCAGCTTCTAATTTTCTTCCTTGGATTTTTCATACAATCCCTTGTATGTAATGTTCTCTCTGACCAGAAACTCTGTCTGGTCCAGGTTCAATCTTGCAACATCCAGGTTGAGCTTTGCAGTGACCCTAGGATCAGTCTTTCCAACCTGATGAACCATGAGATGCCCAAAGGTCTCTTCTATATCCACAATGATTGGCCTCTTCCCTTTTGGATATAATGCCCACTGTAAGAGAGCCTTTTTGTCTGGATCATATCCAGAGCCTAGGAACAGTTTATCTACCTCCTGGGGCAATACCTGCTGATTCAAATCTTGTTTTTTCAAAAAACCATCAAATAAGAGTGCTGAGTTGATATCCCAACCAGAGAAGATGATCACACCGGCCTCTTTTAATAATTTCCTCCCTTTTTCAGGAGTCATATCTTTCATGAGGGCATCAATTTCATCCTGTAATCTCTTCATCTGTTCCTCCTCTGGTTTTCCAGCCATGCTTCGTTTGACGTGAGCCCCTTTGTATTGATATAGAAATGAAAGGAATTCCCTAGAGGAGGCGAATCCATCATCAGCAATGAAGTCCTCATGCTCAGTCATTCTTATGTCAACAACATCTTTGATGTTGATTTCTCCTGTGTCCATGTTCATTTCTGTTTCAAAACCAGGAGGGTAATCCTCTCTAGGAGAATCAGGTGGGATACTACTGGTGGTTGATTTTGGTGACATGTGAGCTAGGGGCTGACTGTCCCTTTCAGTATTAATGAAGCGAAGGAATTGTGAAGGAACTCTGTGCATAATTTCAGCTTCATGTTGAAGAAGCCTTTTAGCTACCTCCAGAGGATCTTGGAGATTTCCAATTAGGTCTCCATCTATCATTCCCCTTGCCCTTTTCCATTTGTAGGCCTCCCAGACTAACTCACTCTTTCCTTTCAAAACTTTGGCCTCCTCTCGCTCAAGGTTCTTAATTAGGTCATCTGGCATTTTGGCCATATGTATCCCAGCTTTGAGTTTTTGTGAGGCTCTGGCAGCTTTTATATATCCTTCGGGATCAAAATTCTCCCTAGGCTCACCCAGAGTCATGCCATAGTAATTTAATTTATTCTGTAATAAATGATAACTCTTTGAACTTTTGACAATGAAATCAGAGAAAACTAATAGACCTGGAACAATAGATTGTTTACCAAAATCAGTTAAATGTTTAGCACTGGCAATAGACAATTGCCTTATAATCTCCAAGCTAGCCACTCTGTCTGGCACCGTAATTGGAAGCATGTGCGGTTGTCCTTCATATCCAAATACCCTTATCTCCGTGTGATTATCATGGCAATACCAATCACCCCAATTGTGTTCAATCTGTGATTCTGGAGAGAAATCCTTTGGCCTGAGGAACCTCTTAATTTCAGGGGACAAAGTATAATCCCTGCGTTGTCCAAAAGCTGCACTGAGAGGTTTCACAAAGTATTCTTGAAAATGCCAATATTGGTTGTTCATAAACCTCTGGTCCCATGCTGATACCCACAACTGAACCGGCTTCTTCAGACCATTCTTATCATAAGACCTGATGCTGAACTCATCTGGCCAGAAGTTAATTTCTTGTCCACAATAAAGAAGAATATGCATTAACATGGAGTATAATGAAAAGTGAACATTCACAAGGTCTCCTTTCATTTTTTCCAGCCCATGATTCAAGGTATCCGCAACATAAGTAGCAAAATCAAATGACCTAGGGTCTTTTGATTGAATATCAGCACACAAAACCATAATCCCAACATCCATGAGTGGATGAGCCTCTATGCCTAGTACTTGGGCTGCAGTATAGTACGTATATTTGAAATATGGATGGAAGTGGTTGACATCAAATGGCACCTTGTCACTTTTGCCAAACTGAACAAATGACCCACCCACTTTTGGCCTGTGAATAGGTAGCCTCCAAGTCCTGTAGATATTTTCCAAACTAAAGAATTCCTGTGAAAGTTTCTTCATATCGATGCTTTCCTCGACTTCCCAGTCTAGATCAAAAACCATATCAATAGTCTGCTTGTTAATTACTACTAATGTATTCCCTCTGTAATCACATATGGTTTTAGTTCTTGGGTTGTAGCAATTTACCAGAGCTTTCATTAATTCTACGTCTACAAACACATTTGGAACTACTAACTTGCCTAAGTTCCTCTTCCACAGGTTACTAATGGGTTCGGGTGCATCCCTTCTTTTGTAACCAAACAAAAATAACTCATGTCCTCTTATCTCAGTCCAAATGTCTCCTAGATTTTCAAATTTGTCCTCTAATCCTTCCTCTTCACTTTTAATCTTTTTGGACCTTACACTAGACGATGGACACTGGTCTAATAAGTCCTGAGTCAAAGCTCTCCCTTCTTTCTTCTGTCTCTTGGGCTTCTCTTCAGGGTTTAACTCTTTTCCTTTCCTACTCTTTTTAGAAGAAGAAGACGAAGGTTCCATAGTTACAGTAAATAAGAGATACAACACTTACTTGGTAAAATGCTCAACTCTTCTGGTTATCGTTCGCAAATCTCTGCAAGTTCTTCACAGCTTTCAATCTCTTAGCATCGATCTGATTTTTACGAAAATTCACTCAGTTCAACTGTAATTGAATGGGCAACTTGTGTACAGTTAATGCTCTGCATCTGTAACGGCTACTCAAGTGTTTTAAATTTAATTGCAGATGTGACACTTTTCAACTGGGCCTTTAATTCCTTCGCGGGAAGTACATTCCGCTCAAAGTGCGCGCGTTTCAAATTATCGATGAAACCCTTGTCTTCGGCCGAGTGTTTGAATCTTCCATCGAAAGCTCATTCTCTTCGATAATATTGTTTTGGTGAAAAACTTACGTCGAGAAGCTACTTTTAAGACTCATCGAAATCACTTTTTCATCGATAGTCCCCCTTTTCGACAAGTTGCTCGTGAGTTTCATCGATGTCATACTTTCGATGAGTTACTTTCTTTGATGAAGGCTTATGAGTGTTCATCGATATCCCCTTTTTTATCGATATCCTTTTTATCGATGAAACAGGATTTTCTTTTGTTCGACACCACGTTCATCGATGAAACTTGCATTTCGATGAATGTCTCTTGAGTTTCTTCGGTAGCGATATTCCTTCGAAACCACCTTTTGCCTTTTCGCTTTTTGCTTTTACCTTTTCGATGAAACCTGGAGTATCGATGAGCGGTTTCTTGTGTTCATCGAAGGTAACTTCTTGCCGAAACACCTTTTCTTAATGCTTTATATGCCCTGTGTCGATGAAAACGCTCTTTCGATGAAACTTCTCCTGCAGTGCTCGATACAGCTTACTGGCCGAAATATCCATTAGTCTTCATGCTTATGGAAACATATATTATTATTTTTTTTTTTTATTATATTTTCTTTTTTTTAAAAATAGTGCTCAACAATACCAATGATTAATTCTTCAAAATAAAGTGTCCACATGATGTCTTCAACATTACCAAGTGTGTTCCATATCATTCCAAGTACCGATGAACAATATATCCTGTCGGTGAACCATATACCAGTAACTATTGCACAGTTTGCTACTTGCCAGTGAATGTTGCTGGATCTCCAAAGTAGGTGTACTAGTAGGTGTTGACATCAATGACTAAACCATACGAAAATACCAACAATTGTTTCTAGAGAATATTGTTTTGAGGACTTGTCCTTATTCTTCAGTTCTGTGACCTCCATCCGCAAGGCGAGTAATTGTTTGTGTATCATGAGTATAGGTGAGTCTTCCTTTTTAGTAACAAGTGGCTAGACATCATATCCAATAGGAAGTTTGGCACCTTGTTTTGCTAGTTCTAAGAAATAGTCTTCCTTCTCTTGGGTCATGATAGTTTTCATCATTTTTCTAAAGTCTTTGTCTTTCTGACAGGCAAGGATTTCTTTTTCTAGAGGTTCAACATCTTCGTCAATCTCACTTGATGATGAGGAGTCATTATGATTTTTTGGAATATTACGGTCATTTTTGTTTTCATCATTGTATTATGTCTCATGTATGGTGGGAGATTCAGGTTCATCAAAAATTGGTCCACCTAATGATGACGGCATGTCAGTGAGTGGATCCTTCACATAGAATGGATTATCTTGATATTTGAAGGGTTGTTCTTTGCCTTTGGCTTCTTTCTTACAAGAATTCTTGGTTTGAATAGGCATTTTTATGGATTAGTGTGACCTAAAGTTGTTTGTGATGCAGAGGTCAAGATCAATTTTAGAGCTAGTTGTTCTGTTTAGAGTATTGTTTAGGAGAAACAACTGAGATTTAATCTAATTTCAAGAATGATCTATCATGTCTAAGACATTATCTAAGTTGATTCTAAGTGTAGTGTAAGATTCAGTCTGGTTTCAGGAACGGTCTTTCCTATAGATGTTATCTAAGTGACTAAAATTTGATAGGTAGTTGATTGAACTAGCTGAAAGGTGATCAACCAAATCATGAAATACAAATGGAAGAGGTACACTATCTTGATCTATTTATGCTCAGGAAAATGATAACTAGTATTATGTTTGCTATAAGCTGTTTTTAGGCAAGTTTGACTATTTTGTTCTGACAAAACCAGAGACTCGTACGATAGTATTTTTTGGACTAGACGACAATTTAGCAGCTATAGGATGACAATAGTTCTATTTTGTATGAGTTGTTGCCTCGTACCATACAAAAAATGGGCATGTGTAGGATGACAAAAGATTGAAGGCAATTTTGTCTCGTACGAGACAGGATATAGTGCTGGACGATAGATGACTCAAATTCATATGACTAATAATATGGTATAGGATGCCAAATCAGTAGACTCATACGACATAGGACTTGGTGCAGCACGATGGATTATCAGACTCATATGACTCTTCATAGGACAGAGCCTAGAAATTTTGAGTTTTTCCGATTGTTGAGTATGATAACTGAGTATGACTAATTCTAAGATGGACTGATTTTTGACCAGGATAAACTAGTTTCTAACATGGATGGATTTCTGACTTAAAATGGTCTAGTTTCTAACACGGATAGAGTTTCAACTTAGGATGGACTAGTTTTTGACATGGACAGAGCTTTGACTTAGGATGGACTAGTTTCTGACACAAATAGAGTTTTGACTTAGGATGGACTAGTTTCTGACACGAACAGAGTTTTGACTTAGGATGGACTAGTTTCTAACACGAATAGAGTTTTGACTTAGGATGGACTATTTTCTGACATGAATAGAGTTTCAACTCACTGAGTTGTTTCTGGTCTTCACCAATTTTTGGTATTTCAGTTTTTGTTTTAGGGATGAAAACATAGAAAACAAGTAATATGTATAGTGACTCCAATCACAGCATGCAAACCCTAAGAAATTTGGTGAGGAAAGAAAACCTTTGCTTGTAGACTCAGGTACACACTCAATAGCTAATCAGAATATAGCCACTAAGTCTCACGCAATGGATTCTCAACATCATATTATCTGACTCCAAACACTAATGGGGGCATGAAATGACAAGTATCTTGGGAGAGTTACTATCTCTCTTGCACAAAGATTATCCCCCTTTCGAAGGTGAATCAGGTAGCTTCTAATTTTAAATTAGATTTAGTCAGGGATCCATTCAGCGTCGAGGTATAAACTCAATTAAGAGGTCTCCCAGCCTTGAAAACCAAGGTTTAAGATACCCAAAGGTACAAAGGAGAACTATTCCTGAGCACTGCCATTGACTTGATTTTCATCAAATCACGTTTATTTTATAGTGGGTTGGAGTACTTGGCATCTAGCCATTCCCACTTAGGTCATTCCCCTCTTATTGTCCATAAAGGCTATAGATTTATTAGCTCCTCAGGAGGGCAGGTCTGCTAAAGATTTTGCAATCAATCTTAAGAAAATACTTCAAGGGTCTAGATTTCTGATTGTCTAGAAGAAGACAAAAGCATACTCTCCTACATCTCAGATTTTTCTAAAACACAAAAGATAGATTTTGTTCATTTACCAAATAGCAAGTTAGGTGCCTAAAAATGAATTTAAAGAATACATAATGTTTAGTCGATTCTCCTCAGGCAACCTGCAAAGACAATGAATCAGTAGTCATATTGTCTTTGTGCGACAAGCATATTCTTCGACAAGTGTTCTGCAAATACTAGTTAACTTGTGAAAAACTTTGAGATAGACAAATAAACAGTCAAGGTCAGTCATCAGAATAATCAATCAGAAATGAGAAAATTATGAAATTTGCCTCTTTTACCAGAAAATATAGAATCGTACGACAGACACTTGACTCGTATGAGACATGATTTAGTATCGTGCGAAAGAAGATTGTTGATGATGTCTACTTGTACAACAGAGGATTGCTGCTCGTACGATAGAGGATCTGCTTGTATGATAGGATATTTGCAATTCGTACGACACCTGCAGTTTGTCATTTCAGCTTGTAAAAATTGTCATACGAGATGTACAAACGAAAAATATGAAATCTAGAAAATAACAAAAAAAAAAAAAGTGGTCAGTCTTGGAGGCTGAAAAAGTGTAGTCTTCGGGCCCCACGGTGCGCACCAGATATGTGTGTGTGAAAAAGTGAACCTGCAGCTGCAAGCACAACAGCTCAATTAAGTCATTATATGCATGGTTAGTAATCAATAATCAATAAGTAATAAATCATAGCAAAGCGACCAATTGCCTTCTAAAAGATGTGAGTATAAGATTGCTCTCAGATTTTTATAAGCAATACCAGTGACTAGACTACACCAAGATGAAGGATTTAATCTATATGATATTAACTATATGGATGCAAGATGGATGAATTATTCAAGCAATAATGGATGCAAACAATCTAAAAAGCACAATAATCTTCAATGACTCCAGAGCAAAATTAGCATGATAATAATCTCCAAGCGTGTTCTCAAAAATCTCTGGGGTAAATTGGAATGACAGCTAAAGACTGAATTTATAGAGAATCACAAGAGGGATGATGAAAAAGCTTACTTTTGGATTAATTGAAATAATTGAGAAATCATGTTCAGTTAACCTTGAGATAGATTCCAATTATAGTTTGATTAAAATGCATTCAAATTAGAAGTCCAAGTTGCATTGGAAAATAATAATAAATTAATTCCATGCATATCTGATAAAAATAGATAATTATTTAATTTATTCAAGAAAAAGGTCTTTTCAATGCAATTGAACTTCTTTTTCTGAAAAGCTTTGAGTTCCAATTTTAGAGAATAATTCAATAATTCAATTAAATTGCTTTTTTGATTCCAAGTTCTAAATTTAGAAAAAGAAATAATATCTCAAGTTTGATTTCTCTCTCAATTCAATTCTTTTTGTTTTATTTTCAATTTAACTCTTTGTAATAAATTAATCCTTTTTGCATGATTGAATGACAAATTTATTAATTAATTAAATATGCAAGGATTTTTAATAAATTAAAATGGGATAATTGATCAAAATGATATTATTGGAAATGATTTGATTAATTAAATAAATATTTAATTAATATTGAGTAGTTGATTTGCCATGTGATATTTGATGATTAAAGAATTAATAATGTGCTCAAGATTGATTTAATTGCCTTTGGTTAGGACCTTGGTGATGTTGTCGAGATTAGGGGCCCATGGTTTAGATGACCATTTATAGGGTATTACAGAACACGTCTCCCAGATGCAGACAGAGAAAGAAGTAGCCACCTCCCTCCTTGAGGCCTGATCTTTATCTATGAAACATTTCTTGCAGGACTTTAAATTTGTTTTTGACAAGTTTTATTCCTTGTTGTCATAAACTTTTATTATTTTAAAACCAAATGAAAACAGGGGTTGTTCAATTGTACTTTGTCATTGTTGGCAAAGGGGGAGAAGTATTCTAAGGGGGAGAAGTATCTGGTATTTAAAATTTTGATGTATTCTCTAATATCTCTATGTGAAAAATAGTTATACATTGTATTGTTAAAGGGATAGTCTATATGCTTAGGGGGAGCAATTTTGCTAATGGCATGATTTTGTTGTAAAACACTTGGATGTCCAAATTTTATTTTCCTAAGTGTTGCCATCAATGCCAAAGGGGGAGATTGTTGGCATTTTTTTATGTTTATGATGTGATTGTCATTGATGGACACACACTTGCATTGAGATCTTCTTTATATGTATGAGCTTAAGCTCAACCGGGATATGTTGCAACCAGTATGTTGTATTATAGTCATTAGACTATTGGTGTTTTGTAGAATGTGCTTACTGGTCTGAAGCGGCATGTTAACACCAAGTGGTTTGAGGATCTCAAGCAGTACGAAGGATCAAAGTGACAGAACACATATTTCCCAGTCTTCATTTTGTCAAACTGGCAATCGACATTTTGCTTGAACTAGTATTTTGTATGAATCGGTAATACTCTATGATGAGTTACCAACTGGAATTTTGTGATGAGTTACCATCCACCTATTGTTTGATGGGGCTGACACTTTAACGGTACTATTTGTGTCATGTTACCAAGTATGTCCAAGTTCATTAAACCTAGGGAATTGGATTGTAATCCTATTGGACCGACATGAAATTAGATTCCTTTATAAGTACATCATGTCTAGGGTTTTAGGTTGTTGTTGCTATTGGTGAAGTTGATATTGTTGCTAGGGTTTAAGGTGGTTGAGGAGTTAGAGAGATTATTAATGTGTAGAAGACTGAAGTAATGCTAGAATGCATTAGGAACGAGGTATCAAGGATCTAATCTAGCAATCTGAGCTATTAGCTAGATCAATCACTTGTTGATTACTCACATCTTCGACAAGTCTATAGCCCTTAACTGAGTAGGCCCAAAAGCCTCTTGTAAATCCTCTAACAAGGTGGTTCACATCTATGGATCTAAAATCCTCTAGCAAGATAGTCTTTAATTGGACTTATCTCCTAACAGAGATTGAGATTCCTAACAAGATCTGTTCTGATAAAGAACATTGTAAGACCTTAACCGGTCTGGTTCCTATTCTGCAGATAGTTGCTTGTGAGTTCCATCTCACCATGGTTTTTCCCATTTGGGTTTCCATGTCAAAATCTCATGTGTTATGGTGTTTGTGCTTTTGTGGGTGAATGCATTATTTGCTATTTTGTTTGCATGTGTGCTAACCAGTTTGTCTGCTAAACTGTTTTACCGGTTTATTGTTAGTCTTGCAAAGTGTTTAAGTGCAAAGAATTTTGGCATACTAATTCACCCCCCACTCTTAGTATTCATCACTTCTCAAAGATGAGTTAGAAACAAAAGCTCTGAATGCAGATTCTAATTTTTGTACACTGCCATCATAGCCATTTAGTTCAAAAGTAGTAAGTTTTCCAATGATAGAGTCAAGAGTTACCTTTGTTTTGTCAATAGATTTCAGCTCTTGAATAGATGCAACTCGGATAGCATAGACTGGTAGCAAGGTTCTCATTACCTTACTGATCATATGACATCTTCCACTTTCCCTCATGCACTCTTTATTTCACCAACTATCTCTTTTATCCTTTGACGATACTGTTGGATATTCTCACCTTCAGACATTCTCATGTCATCAAATTTTCCTCTTAAAATATCCTCTTTGGCAATCTTAACATGTTCATAACTACTATAATCTCTTCAAGTTTTTTCTATAATTCATATGCAGTTTCAAGACCATGAACATCTACATATTCAACATCAAACAAGGAACTCATAATAGCCTCTAATGCTTGATGATTCTCTTGTTGTTCTTTCTTCTAATCATCAGTCAGAGTTTCAGTGGGTATAGTATACTTAGTTTCTATATGATCCCAATACTGACTACCAAGACTCTTCATGTAAATCTTTATTATGTTGCTCCATATCCTATAGTTATCTTTGTTGAACTTCAGACCTTCTTTCTTCATCATGATCTACAAGATCATTCGCTCAACCTATTAGGCTTTAGGTTAAAGAGGACCTGAGACGCTCTGATACCAATTGATGGTATGATCAAAATCATAAGTATACGGTAGAATACTGAGAGGGGAGGGGGTGAATCAACATACTGAAAAACTGATACAAACTCCCAAACTCAAAATAAAACTTATCAACAAGTAACTCAATCAAGATAATATTCAAAGATTACCAACATCAACTAGTTTGATTGTTATGACAACTTAATAGTAAACAACTTCAATCTTGTAAACATAAAAAATGCTTAATCATATGTCAACATATTCATCTCTCAATGCTTCCAATTATCATGCCTTACCAAAATAGTTAAGTAGTTAATCAAATCAACAAATAAGATCATAACCATAAAAGCATTCACCACTTGACACAAATATTTATACATGGAAAATCCAAATAGGTAAAAACCACGGTGAGATGAGACTCACAAGGATAGCTATTTGAACTATTCTAAAGTTTGCCCTATTATGAGACAAGCCTGTTAAAGCTTTTACAATAAGTCATGTTAAGAACTAATTCTGGTTAGGAATCAAACGGTTAAGGGATTTGCAAATATGCCTTGATGAAAAGCATAATACCCTATTAGGAGTAACCTCGCTGGAGGATTTGAGAATCCAAACTAATGGACCACCTTGTTAGAGGATTTAGAAAGTAACCAAGCTTCTTAGAGCTTACCCAGTTAGGGGATTTCAATTTTTGTTGTAATTGTTAGAAAAAAATAGGTTTTCTTGATCTGTCTGAATAGCACTACATCTGCTTGATCAAATCCTTCTTAAGCTTCAATCTACCTTTACTCAAACTGTAGATCCATCCACTAGTTAGGAAGCCACACACTCAACTGGTTTCTGCCAATCTTGTCAACTTTTCCAATACTTAACAAAACAATAACATCGACCTTAAATATAAATCAACTAGGTCGGTAACACAACAAAAACCTAATTCTCATCATCGAGATAACAAATAAGTTAGTACAATCTTGACCGTTAGAAATTATAACAATTTCTTTACATTCTTTAAGAAAATTCCAACTACTCCATGATCACCGCTTCATCGAACTTTGTAACTCATCATGTGCTATGCATTAGATGCAATCCACTTTGCTCCTTTCCAAGATAACAAACACGCCAAATCAATCTGAACTAATCCTCATTCAATGATCACACGTGTCTCCATCATTACCGCTCAACATTAGATCTTAAACCAACAAACTTGATCGGTTAGGGTTTAACAAAAAACAACTAGTAGGGTTTACCGGTTACATAGCATAGAGAAGTTTAGCCCTTTACATCAGTTCAACTTACAAACTACCATATAATGGTTTACAATATCTTCCTCAAAGTTTATCATACTAGCTACAAGACAATAGCAATAACAACAATAACATCAGCAATATCATGAATATCATTCACCATTTCAATTGACATCTATGACAACATATCATTAATGCAATCTATATGCAAAACACCAACAATCAAAAAATGCCAACACTCTACATATTAAAGCATAAGTTAATAACATATTAAAACATAAGGTGGTAGAGCTATGTAGGGTTTTTTTCAGGGGATTTATTATAGATGTTCATGAGATATAACACTAAGACAATATAAGGAGAAAAAAATGTACAAGAAAATGAATATTTGAATGGTATGGCAGCTTCCAAAGAGGGTAAAGCATGAGGTATGGATAATGAGGATTATGAAGACTTGAGATGTTTTCTACATTGCAACACCACTTCCACTTTAAGCTATGGTATTTCAAGCTTCATGGTAAAAGCCAATTCAAAACAATGAAAGATTTTTTCTTCATAGCATATAATAGTGAGTAAATTGAGTGGTGCAGGAGCACCTAAGGGTTGAAATGGCCTTGACCAATTTTGACTTTTGAGACCCTCCCGTGGTCATGTAGATATATGTTTGGTGTTTTTTTTGTAGTTTTTGAAGTTTTTCCTTATCGGCAAGACCTACCCTGATCAGCAAGTATTATTTCGATGAGGTCGCCTGTGTTGGAGTAGTTGTATTGGGTATTGGTGGGAGTTGTTGCACGCTTTATTGAAGACCTAATGGAAGTTGTTAGATATCAGAGAGAATGTTTTTATGCTATCCTGCGGACCCAATAGGAAAGTGCTAGCCGATATCAAGTGAGCAAGTCCTGCGGCTTCCAAAAGGATCGACCGACTGTTTCTATACCACAAGGGGAAAATGATCAAATATTATCTACCGTGACTTGGCGACCATGATGGGACCTAGTGAAAAAGAAGAGCATTCTGGATGGTTAGAGAGGTCATGCTAAGATGTCAAGGTAGAGCCCCCGAAACCAATCAGTGAATGCCACGTGGCGAAGCACAAAAGAGAGATCGAGTAGATCGGACGATCAAATTGAGCATTCTGAGTGGTTAGAGAGGACATGCTAAGATGTTAGGGTAGAGCCCCTAGAACCAATCAGTGAATGCCACATGGTGAAGCACAAAAGAGAGATCGAGCAGATCAAACGATCGAATTAGCTTTTCGATTATCTTCCCAAAGACCGATAGAAATGCCTAGCAAGCACAGAAAGGCATCAGCTATCAGACGAAGGGATTTCTTTCTATCTCAATGCCCAATGGAGAAAGTGTGAAAGGTGAACATTGTCATCAGAAGTAAAGTTTTGAAGACTTCTCGATGAATCGATAGGAAGTGTGGAGCACAGAAAGTCGACATTGGCAGTTGGAAGCCAGGTTTTGTGGCTATGCCGATGGACCATTTTGTAACTGATTTTTAGTTTAAAACCATCTATGTTTCACGATAGATTGAATGTTTAAAAGACCCAATGGGCATTTATAAAGGGTTGGATGTTGGTTCTTAAAAGGTTGAAGCACTAAAAGAAATACATACAGTCTATTTTTTGGTTTTCTATCATTGTACTATTTATTTTGATTAAGTTTTTCATTCTAGTTTTGTAATTAAAGTTTCTTTTTTTTGTTCATTTCTATTTTGATCTCACTGTGTAAATATGGCTTTGTTTTGAACTTCCACTGTGGGATCCACGTGGCTATTGCAGTTCTTCAGGAAGAGCCAAAAATATACAGTAGAAGTAGAGTAGTAGTAGGAGGAAGCCAGGAAATGGCAATCGCCATTTCTGCATACTGAACCTAGGCGAACTTGATGGTAGTCTGGCTAGGTATCAGTAATTGATTGAGATAACTTGAAGGGAAAGGAAATTGCTGAGAATTGGAAAAAGATCCAAAAGGCTACAAGCCTGAGATTGAAACATTGAGTAATCAAGAGGAAAGTTTGCTAAACCAAACAAGATCGGTGGTTTTGCAAAGAGTCAATAATGAGTTTTTCCTTCACCCCTGCAAGGATATAGTGAGCAAGCTTACTTTGTGAGCTTGAGGTTGGTGTTAAGAAAACATATGGTAGGGAAGCACCTAGAAGTCTAGAAGAGTAGACTTGGAACCTGGGAAGGGATAGAAACAAATCATCAAGAAATTTAATTAATGTTTAAATAGGTAGTCTCCCCATAATTGAGAGTATGATATGCAATGACAACTAGTTTCAAACAAGTAGACAGTGTTAGAATCCCTTTGACAATCATATAAAGCAAGTAAAATCATTAAATAGCAGTTTAAGGCCAAAAAGGATAGAGCATTTTGTTGTTATTTTGGATATGTTGATATGGTTTTGTCATTTATGTCAACACTTGTCAGCACTTGTCAATACTTGTTAACACTTGTCAGCACTTATCAGCACTTGGAGATCATTGGTTTTGTTCACTGGCAAGTCAGTGACTTATGCACAGTCATTGGTATTTGGTTCACCAAAAAGTTATATTGTTCAGTGGCACTTGGAATGACTTGGAGACTACCTGGTTATGTCAAAGACATTATTTGATCACTTGGTTTTGGCGATTTGGTTATTGATCTAATCGGGTTTGCATATTTGTTGTTACCAGCAAATAGGTCCATCTTATGCACCGGCAAGCATATCTATTCCAGATCAGCATGACACGTTATGGAGATGATTTATTATTATTGTAAATGCATTGAGCCGACATGATGCATCACATATTGATTTATTTGTAATTGATTTTATTGTAATATTATTTGTAAGCCGACCTACTCATTTGGTCTTAGGCTTTGGTATATATGTAAGATCTCATTTGTGAGATTGATATGGAAAAGTAAGTAATTGCGAATATGCAAAAATAAGTAGAGCTATACATGTAGACATCATTTGAAGATTGAATGAAGGTTTTGAGAAGATAATCAGAGCTTAACCGGTACTAAATCCAACATATGAAGATGTTATTTTCATCAGTACATTATCATTGGATTTAACCATCCAATTGTAGTCAGTGTGACTCTCATTTTGTGATTGAGCAGTGAGCTCTAGGCAGCTGGCCTTTCTGCATGCGCAAACTCCATATTGTACACACATACTATTTGTAGTAGTATCATTTGATTGTGGGTAAGGCTTCCCACTGTGGTTTTTCCCCTTATAGGGTTTCCACATACAAATATTTGTGTTATGTGTTGTGGATGTTATTGTCTTTCTATTTGATGCATTAATCTTTACCGGTACTACAATTAACTGATAAAATTGTCTACCGACATAAAGTTTGGTTTACCGATATTAAGCATTAAGTTTTGGTTAAGTTAATTTTGGTTTGAATTTATTGGACAATTGATTCACCCCCCCTCTCAATTGTCTCTAGTACAGATGGATAATCTAAGAAAACAACTAGAAACATCTCTTGCAGATTATGATGCAAAAAAAGTGAAGAATATCAAACTTGAAGATGATCTGAAGGCTACATAGGAAATCATTCAAGGACTTCAGAAAAATCTCACTATTTCTAGGAATAAATGAAGAGAACTTTCTGAGAAGATGCAGAGTGATGGTGATGGGAAAGAAACTCTTAATGACCTTGTGAACAAACTAAGATAAGAAAATAGTACAATGAAGAATGAGATGCAAGATATGACCATGAGATTTTGTAAAGACATTGAAGATAGAAAGAAGAATGAAGATGACTTGGCTAGAAGAATCAATGATGCTACAAATGAAAATATAAGACTTAGTCATGAGAATGATATGTTAAAAATAGATATGATACACTTGGAACATGATAAAACTAAACTCATGAGATAGAAAGATTTCTTGGAAAATGAATTGGCTATTGCAAATCAACACAAGGAGAAATTTAAGAAAAGTTCAGAAGAACTTGATGATATGCTGAAGAATCAAAAACCTAAAGGAGATACAAATGGCCTTGGCTTTGAATTTGGTGAGAGCTTTGGTACTGCAAACAAAAATGATCACAGCAAACTGGTAAGACAACCTAATGCTTATAAATTCAATGGGAAATGCTTTAATTGTAACAAGTATGGTCATAGAGAAAATCAGTGTAGATCTAGAAACTATCAAAATAATAATGCACCCACCGGTGAGTGCTCCAAATGCAATAAAATTGGACATAACTCAAAAAACTGAAGAATGAATATAATATGTTATATTTGTGGAAGATTTGGACACTTATCTAATCAATGCAGAACACACACCGGCATAGGATATCATAAAGTTATTCAGAAAAACAATGTGACTTGTTATGCTTGTAACAAGATTGGACATATTGTAAAATTTTGTAGAAGTAAGACATCACCGACAAATAAAAAAGGACCCAACTTGAAAGGTAAAGAAAAGGTTGAAGAGGTAAAGCAAGAATTTTCAAAACAATGGATTAAAAAGTCTAACATGAATGTTAGTGAAGCTATTCCTTCACCAATAAAACAGAGTATCACTCCACTGGTAGGAGATTCTTCATCTAACTGAGAAATAATCCTTTGGGGGTATAGCAACAAATTGAAAAACATGCTAGTTTACCCTCGGTTGATGGTAAGAAGTTGAATTACTTCTTTACTGGCAGATGAGTTAAGTTTTGACTTAACCGATAGGCATTAAATGTGGAAGTTGAAAGAAATAACATTATAAAGCAAGTGTTTTGGCTCTTTTTCATTCACTGAGCATTCAAATATCCAGAGAGCGCAAAATTCCCAAGCGAAGGCATCCATAGTGAAAAGTGAAGCAAATCATCCTAAAGGCAAATTAAGGTATTTATAATTATGGCTTCTTCTTCTGCACCTGAATTCATTGCAAACCCTATAGTGATTGAATTTATTAAGCGTCCTAGACCCGTGTTCAAACTTATTCCCGAAATTGCAAAGAAAGATGATACCCTAGGAGCATTCTCAAAAATACCTAAGGGAGTAGTCTATGCAGAAGATCCTACAATGTATATACATTGTCATATTGAGGAACTAGGAGCTGAAGAAATAATGAACATGTATAGGACTGTTATTTATGATGAAAATGGAAATGTTAAACCAGAACACAAGATAGTGGAAACCCTAGGCTTTGTGGACATTCTTAGTATCCTTGATTTTCCTAAGGATGTGATAAGGATAGTCTTGAGCAGAGTTCATGGAGAGTTCTTTTGGCTGGATTCCATCCATAAGACTACTAAAGAGGCAATTAGGGCAGTGATAGGCTTATCTTCCACTGGTAGTAGGCCTAATAAAACTAAAAAGGTTCCAAATGACACAATAATGACCCTAACCGGCACAACTTTTGATAAAAGATCCCTGAGAGTCAATGATGTGAAGGACATCAATGTTAGATTTGTCAATATGATTCTTGGTTATAAGGCTACACATGCAAATAGACTAAACTCAGTCTCTAGCTTTTGTATTAAAAGTGCATATGACATGGTGAATAACAATGCTATGATTGATGTATGTAAGTGGCTAAAATATGAACTAATAGACAACTTGAAGAAAATCAAAGGTGACAAGAAAGGAACTTTTAGATTTGGCAACCTGCTTGTATGTTTAATGTTGTACATTACCAAGCAAGTTCCCGATACTAGTAGGAAAGACTTTGGTTTTGATATCCCGATAGGAAAACAACTTCTTGATATACTGAACAACATGGGAGATGACAGAGAGAAAAATATAAATGAACATTTTCAAACCTTGAAAGCAAAGATGAATACAAGAATAAGGCTATTTCAAGGAATTATTGATAAGTATCAAAAAGAGATATGCTTTGTGATCAAGAAAGATGAAATTTGGATGGAGGTAGTTATCCCTAGGATTGTTTGGGTTATAGAGATGGGATATGAGGAAGATGGCAACATAGTTGAAACTTATGCAAAATCCCTCTTAGAAGCCCCTAAGGAACTGACAGAAAAAGTATCTGGCAATGCTGAAACAATTGAAAGTGGCATTCATTCTCAAAAAAGAGTTAAGAAAACTCAGTAGATAGTTAGGAGAGGTTCAAGGCAAGAAAAATAAATACAAGGAGATGTATTGAACAAAACTGGTATTAAGGAGAGTGAATTGGAAGGACTACAACCGGAAGCACATCTTTCACTGATTGCTACTTCCTTGGGCAGTGAGATACCAACAAAATTTTAAAGGGTAGTCTAGAAAAGAAAACCCTCACCAGTACCCTCACCTACACCCATAAGGACAAGACAAAAGCAATAGGTAGTTAAGCCTATGGCTAAGAAATTGACACCAAAGAAAATAAAAGAAAGATAGGTTATTCCACCTTTGGACAAACTACTAGATGAAATATCTGAGGATGGGAAATTGAAAAACATCGGTAAGTTATATAACACACTATCAAATGATGAAAAGGAGAGCATAGAAAATAGTGTAATCTTACATTAGACATCTATAAGAAATTTCTGATGGAAACTGTGGATGAGATACCCAATGACTTGTATAGAAGATTAGAAGCTAGAAGGGTACCTATTGTGGAATTAGACAAAAAGATAAAAATAGAGAAGCTACTTGCAGTTCACCCAATGAACTCCACATAAGAAATTGATGAATTAATAGTGAGGCTAATCGGACAGTATTCTCATCTGGTCACCGACATGTAGCACTAATGGCAAGAAGAGTAAATAAAATAATAGAAGAGACTGCAGATTAGTGGGATATATTTTTTGTTGAAAAAGAGAAACAAGAAGAGCTTAAGAGACCAAAGACTTTTAAAGTCTATCAAAAGGAAAAGGACAAGGATAAGGGGAAAGGTAAGGTAGGTGGACCTCCAAGCCTAAAGATAACTGATAACTTGCCCCCACCTCTTCCTGATACTCCATCAGTACAAACTGCTGATACACAATCGGCAACAGAGAGTATGGAAACACGACATGAGGATACGAATCTTGATTTTGAGGTGTTAAATACAATGAACATTAACACACAGGAAGTCAATATTGTGGTGGATAAGGAAACAATTGACAAAAGAGATGTGGCAACTGAGCCACCAGTAGGAAATATTGGAGTTGAAAACATTGGAATTGGCGAACAACAACAAACTGAAGGAAAAAATGAACCCCTGGACACTGGAAAGGTAGAGACCACAGATGTGCATACTGATGCATCTAATGAGCCACTGGCAACTACTGAGGAAAACACTAAGAAACCAACAGAGCAATAGGCTACTTCACAGACAATACCACCGGCTTCATCTTACAAGCCCAATCCTTTGGTAGTGGAAATGGAAACACAAATAGATCCTCCAGAAAAAGAGAAAAGAAAAGCTAACACAACCACCAATGGTTTACAGATTGTAAAAATAGTTGGACAGTCATCTGGAACATCTATGACAAATTTTAGACCTAAAAATGTAACAGAGGTACTATTAGATTCAATAAAGAAAATAACAGTGTAATGCACTAGCTTATAAGGCTATAGATGACACTTTACCAATTTTGAAGATGATAGCTCCAAAGTGTAACATAGACAATAAAGATTCTTTGAGCCAATTAGACACATTGTATAAGTATATAACCGATAACCTAATAACACTAGATCAAATAAATGAAGATGCCTTTAGATAGAAAATGAATAAGGAGAAGGAAAAATTCTTTAAGGAGACAGTAAAGAATAATAAGGAACATATGAAAACCTTATTACCAGTATTAGAAAAAGCAATTTTGGACTTCAAGAAATTGTATAGAGATGCATGTAAAACAAACATTTTGACAAAAGACATAGATAAAGATATCGGCATAGCCCAGAAGGAAATAAATGATATTGCTGACAACTTGATAGGTTCATCAGACTCAATATCAGTAATTGAATAGGAAATTGCAGGATTTGAAGAGAAAATAGAAAAGCTTGAGAAAGACAAGGAAAGGATAAAGTTTAAGGCAAAAGAACTTAAATGCAGACTAAGTCCTAAACTGGATATCCTCATCTCTTTGAGAAAAGAGATTTATGAAGCTCTTGTTCCAAGACTTAAGACACCAGAAGAGAAAATGCACTTTCTCACTGGTACAATTCAGAGAACTGAAGTAGCACTGAAAAATAGTGAGAGATTTTAGAATAGTCTGAATGTTTCCTTAACAGAAATTTATCAGATTGTAATAAACAGATTACAAGGAACTAGGCAAGAACCACACTCAATTGACATTGAATGACATCCTTTGTCATTGATGCCAAAGGGGGAGTAGTGGAGATGAGAAAAATGATCAGAAGAAGACATCATCAGCTCAGGGGGAGCATGCAAAGCACACAGTTTTGACAGTTTTGGTAACACACTTTTTGGATTTTTCTCATGAGTGTTGTCATCAATGCCAAAGGGGGAGATTGTTGGCAAATGCACACTCCAATGAGAAATTGTAGGTGATTGAAGGTATTGTCATTGATGGCAACCTTACAATCATATGATATCAGCAGGCACCGGCATACATTCACCGGCACCGAAAAGATTGATTACCGACACCCTAGCCGATAGGATTTTATTTATTGCAAAATATAATTAATTGTAATATCTTTTTGAAAGTCAACAAGGCATATTGTAATAAGGCTTGTATATAAGTATGAGATCTTAGAGAACATTTGTATGTAGAATATATGATGGATATTATGTGTGAACATTAAGGCAAAGTTTGGAATAAGGTTTTGGAAGTTACAGAGCTTAAACCGGTAATGGATCTGGCATAGTAAATGCCCTTTTGTAGCAATACATGACATTGGATTTTCATAATCCACTTTTGTAAGTCAGTGAGACTTCTCTTTTGTATGTAAGTAGTGAGATTTAGGTAGTTGGTCTTCCTGCATGTGTAGGCCCTTATTGTAACAGTAATATTCTCTTATTAGCCAGTAAGCGAATATTGTAGGTTACAAATCACACCGAGGTTTTTCCCACACCAGGTTTCCTCGTTAAAAATATTTTGTTATGGTTTGTCTTTCATGTTGTGGTTGTTGTTCTTATTTATTGCATTAATTTTGGTTTACCTGTACACAGTTTTGGAATGCTTTTCATTTAATAAGTTAAGAAAATCAATTAACCGGTTAGATACTGATTCACCCCCCTCCCGCCCCCCCCTCCTCCCCTCTCAATATCTTTGGGAATCCTAACAAATAGAAGATCAACCAGCACCTACTATCCAACCGGTAGAGCAAGCCCTGGAAGCTAAAATTGAAGATAAGGATGAATGGATTATTGATTCTGGATGTTCACATCACATGACTAGTGATAAGAGTAAATTCTTAACCTTTCAGGAATACAATGGAGGTATAGTGAGATTTGGAGATGATAAAGCTTGTATGATCAAAGGAAAAGGAACTATATCTTTTGATGGTAAGCACAATACTGATAATGTTTACTATGTCGAAGGTTTGAAGCATAATCTTTTGAGTGTTGGCCAATTAGTTGAGAAAGGATTTCAATTACAATTCAAGAATGGTAAATGCAAAATCTTAAACAGAACTGGTTTAGAAATTGCAATCGATAATCAGACTAGAGGTAATATCTTTCATTTGAATAACGATGAGAAAGCATGTTTGATTTCTCATATTGATGAAAGTTGGTTATGGTATAAGAGAATTTGTCATGCAAATTTTGATTGCATTGTGAAAATCAATACAACTAAGGCAGTAAGAGATTTACCTAAGATTGTTAAACCTCACAATCCGGTATTTAAGAAATGTCAATTTGGAAAGCAAGGTAGAGCAACTTTCAAGAGTATTCCAGATAAATCTAACAATGTTCTTGATTTAATTCATATTGATTTATGTGGTCCAGCAAGAACTAGAAGTATACAAGGAGATAGGTATTTTATGCTAATCATTGATGACTATTCTAGAGTGTGTTGGGTTACTTTTCTCAGGGAGAAATCTGAAGTATTTGGGAAATTCAAATTATTCAAGGTGATGGTAGAGAATGAAACCGACAAGAAAATAAAATGTTTGAGATCAGATCAAGGAGGTGAATTCACATCTAAGGAATTTAATACATTATGTGAAGTGAATGGGATCAAAAGACAAATATCAGCACCCCAGACACCCCAGCGGAATGGAGTTGTGGAAAGGAAAAACAGAACTATCTTAGATGTAGCTAGAAGAATGATATCAGAACCAAATCTACCTCATATATATTGGAGAGAAGCAGTCAATAATGCAGTTTATACTTTCAACAGAGTTCACATCAAAGGTGAAACTGGTAAGACCCCTCATGAACTATGGTTTGGTAATACTCCTACTCTTAAATATTTCAGAATATTTGGAAGTAAATGTTATATTAGAAGAGATGAGTATATTGGAAAATTTGATCCTAGAATTGATGAAGGAATATTTCTTGGTTATTCATCTAAGAGAAAGGCATATAGATGTTTTAACAAGAGATTGCAGAAAATTGTTGAAAGTGCAAATGTGAAGATTGATGAATAGTTTAGAGGAAATTCAAGGTCAATGGACTCTGAACCGGCAATAGAGATAATCACAAATGAACCTACTATGAGTACACTAGTACAAAATGTTGATCCAGTTACACCGGCATCATCTGAGGATTCAACAGTCACTAAAGAACAACAACAAGTAAAAACACCCCGGTATGTAAGATTGAATCACTCTGAAGACAAATATTGGATTAAAGCTATGGAAGATGAATTGGAACAAATTGAAAGGAATAACACTTGGTCATTAGTTCCCTAGCCTAAAGACAAAAATATAATTGGAACTAAATGGGTTTTCAGAAATAAACTTAATGAAGATGGTAAGGTAATCAGAAACAACGCAAGATTAGTGTGTAAGGGATATTCATAGAAAGAAGGAATTGATTACAATGAAACCTTTGCACCGGTAGCTAGAATTGAGGTAGTCAAACTATTATTGGCTTTTGCAGCTCACAAAAACTATAAAGTATATCAAATGGATGTTAAATGTGCATTTCTGAATGGAGATCTTGAATAAGAAGTTTACATTGAACAAACTAATGCATTTTCTTTGACAAATGACAAAGATATGTTTTGTAGGTTAAGGAAAGCTTTATATGGACTAAAGAAAGCTCCTAGAGCTTAGTATGCTAGATTGGACAAATATGTTTTGAAGCTTGGATACACTAAAGCTAATGTTGACAACAATCTATACTACAAAGTGACTAATGACGACATCTTGGTTATTGAATTATTTGTTGATGATATAATCTTTGGAGGAGAAGATGGATTGTGTAAAGACTTTTCTAATAAAATGCAGCAAGAATTTGAAATGTCTATGATTGGGGAGATAAAATTCTTTTTAGGATTGTAGATTTCACAGACTGATAAAGGTATATTCTTAATGTCAATCTAAATACTTGAAGGAATTACTGAAGAAACTTGGCATGGAAAACTCAAAACCGGTAAGTACACATATGACTACAACTGATAAACTATCTTTGAAGGATGAATCAACACCTATTAATCTGACTAGATACAAGTCTATGATAGAAGGTTTACTATATTTGACACAAACAAGACCTGATATTATGTAGTATGTATTGTCTCAAGATTTCAGAGTAATCCTAAAAAATATCATGAATCAGTAGTAAAAAGGATTTTTCGGTACCTACAAGGCACTACAAATCTTGGCTTATGGTATCCTAGAGATAAAAATTTTGATTTATGTGCATACATAGATGATAATTGGACAAGAGATGTAGATGATAGAAAAAGCACTACCGACGGAGCATTTTTCTTGGTAGCAAACTAATTTCATGGTTGAGCAAGAAATAGAGTTGTACATCACTATCAACAGCAGAATCAGAATATGTTGCAGAAACAACTAATTGTACACAGGTATTATGGATTAAACAAATGTTGAAGGACATAAAGGTAAAATGCAAGGAACCTATAACTATTTACTATGATAATATGGCAGCAATTTATATATCTAAGAATCTGATATTTCACTCGAAAACTAAACATGTTTTTATCAAATTCAATTTTTTGAAAGAGAATGTTGAAGCAAAAGAATTGAAATTGGTTTATGTGAATACTAAAAAGTAGATTGCAGATATTTTTACTAAGCCTTTGCCTAAGGAGACTTTTGAATATCTCAGAGAGTAGCTTGGAGTTTTACCCCCATCGGTAGAGACTTAGATAGTTGATGTTTGTCATCAACCGACGGAATTAACAGAGAAATCTTTTATTTCGGTTTTGATGAGGAGAGCTACTTCTCAGGGGGAGTAGTTGGTATTTTGTAATGAGTTGGTATTTTGTATTTCAATTTGGTTTTTGTATTGCCTTGGAATTTGATGTCAAAGGGGGAAAGATATTATGGAAAAACACATTATCTTTTGGGAGAGATTATTCCTAGGGGGAGAGACATTATGTATTTTGATTTCTAGTTAATGATCTCTTTGGGAGATTGTTGGTTTTTGGTTTTGGCATTTTTGTTTTGGCACTTTGATGGTTTTTCCACCTTGTGTCACCATCAATGATAAGGGAGATTGTTGGTAGTTTGGATATGTTGATATGGTTTTGTCATTAATGTCAACACTTGTCAACACTTGTCAACACTTGTCAACACTTGGAGATCTTTGGTTTTGTTCACTGACAAGTCAGTGACTTATGCACAGTCACTGATATTTGGTTCACCGGTAGGTTATATTGTTCATCGGCACTTGGAATGACTTGGAGACTACCTGGTTATGTCAAAGACATTATTTGATCACTTGGTTTTGGTGATTTGGTTATTGATCTAATCGGGTTTGCATATTTGTTGTTACCGACAAATAGGTCCATGTTATGCACCAGCAAGCATATCTATTCTAGATCAGCATGACACGTTATGGAGATGATTTATTATTATTGTAAATACATTGAGCCGACATGATGCATTGCATATTGATTTATTTTTAATTGATTTTATTGTAATATTCTTTGTAAGCTGACCTACTCATTTGGTCTTAGGCTTCAGTATATATGTAAGATCTCATTTGTGAGATTGATATGGAAAAGTAAGTAAGTGTGAATATGCAAAAATAAGCAGAGCTATACATGCAGATATCATTTGAATATTGAAGGAAGGTTTTGAGAAGATAATCAGAGCTTAACCAGTACTAAATCCAACATATGAAGATGTTATTTTGAGCAGTACATTATTATTGGATTTAACCATCCAATTGTAGTCAGTGTGACTCCCATTTTGTGATTTAGCAATGAGCTCTAGGCATCTAGACTTTATGCATGTGCAGACTCCATATTGTGCACACATACTATCTACGGTAGTATCATTTGATTGTGGGTAAGGCTTCCCACCGTGTTTTTTCCCCTTACAAGGTTTCCATGTATAAATATTTGTGTTATGTGTTGTGGATGTTATTGTCTTTTTGTTTCATGCATTAATCTTTATCGGTACTGCAATTAACTGATAAAACTATCTACCGGCATAAAATTTGGTTTACCGACATTAAGCATTAAGTTTTGGTTAAGTTAATTTTGGTTTGAATTTATTTGACAACTGATTCACCCCCCCCCCCTCTCAATTGTCTCCGGGACCTAACACATTCAAGATCAAACCAAGTCCAATAGAGAATATTACAAATAATTTAGAAAATGGCATAGTGACTGTCAATACAGTGAAATTTAAACGGTGTATAGTATAGTATATAAATATCCATCTACACATGCAAATGTGATAAGGCAGTGTGCTTGGGATCACCCATATATAAAATTGAAAGAGCACAATCATTTCATTCATCATGAAATCAAGAATAAGGAGCACTATTTTCAAATTTTTATTGTCCAAGCAAGGACATTATAGAATCCATGTGCAGGTTTAGAGTTTGTATAGGCATTAAGGTGCAAGTGCAGGGTCAAGAGTGCAGATTTGGAAAAGAGTAGCTATTGGATAGTGATTTTGTAAGCAAAGAGCAGTCATGTTAGCAAGGCATAAATCACATTACATGGTATCAAGAACATGCATGATTAAAGGCATTATAACTACACCTAAGACAATGCATTTGTGACAAAATATTGATTGCTTTGAAGCCAACAATAGTCAGGGATATAGTGGTAAGTACAGTGCAGCCCTTGGAGATTTACAATAGATGACAACTTGAACCCTGGGAAAAAGTATACAAATAAATCTAGATATTGTACATGCAGTGTTTGGTATCTTAACAATATTTATGCAAGTTTTATTAATAGTGTTGCATTTATGTGTAACCTGATTAAAATATCTTCAAAGGTGTTGATAAAAGATCTTCATCATGTGTTGTAATTTTATGGTTTTTATTATGAAGAGTGTTATTGTGTACTAATATGTTTTTGTAGAAAAAATAGTTGAAACTCCCTTTCTGGGTTGCTTGTTGTTGTTTGAGTAGAGCCAACAACAATTCATGCAGTCAACCCAATGATCTCTTGACTATATTTCTTTGTGATCTTCTATGGTTTGTTTAGGTATAGGAATTTACCATGTAGGTGGCTTAGAAACAGGCAAACTCACTCATGTTCTTGGGTGAAGTCCAAGAAGTACTTAAAGACATCAAGCTTCTTCTCTGAAACCCTTGCATATTCTGGTTTATACTCATTATTTCTCTTCAAGAGCTCTCCTCAGAGTGGCTCAAAGCTATTATGGTTGATTTCCTCCAATGGTGCATGTATATATCTCTCAATATTTTTGTGTAGATAAAATCAAGTCTATCTACAATCCCACAACTAGAGCCATTGAATAGAGAGGCCTATGAAGAAGAATATGCAGATGAATCAGATTTTTGGAAAAAATTACAAACAAATCCAAGGACAAGGGGTCGCAAAAGAAGGTGAAGATTCTACCTCGAATAGTGAGTGTCATTTGATCTGGAACATGTGAAAGTATCTCTATGATGAGTGTCATTTGATCTTGCCAAGGGTTGCCAGAGGTCGACGAAGCATGTACAGGATTGATTGTGCAAATGACTTGCCCTCTTTTTTTCTTTTTTTTTTAAGTAATGCCTGTTTTCGTCATAATTTTGACAAACACATGCAGTTTTTTTCAAAAAAAACAAATTTCATTACTAATGCCTTCTCCGTCGAAACCAAATGTGAAATTATTACCGGAATTCCGACGAAATTGGGCATTTTTTCAAAAAAAATCAAATTTGGTCACAATATAACTTCTCCATTGGAAACTTTCATCAAAATTCTAGACCAAATTTATTAGTGGATGTGAACTCTCCACCCCGATCTAATCTTAGACATTTTAACTTGCACCCACTTTCCACCATTTTCCTAAAGATCTTGAATCTGTCAAATGGTTGTGACTTATCTTGCAGGAAGGTGACCAAAGTCATTCTTGAGTAATCATTAATAAAGAGCATAAAATGTCTCACCAGCAAGAGATTTTGTCCTAGTTGGACTAGACAAATCTGTATGCACAATCTCAAGTGGTCTGGAGGTGTTGTGCTCTTTTATCCCAAAACTCATTTTAGTTTTCTTTTCTTTCACACATTCATCACAAAATGTGCTTACTGGTTTGATGATGGGTGGAATATTCCTAACACACCCCTTTCTCCTCACTGTAACTAAGTTATCAAAGTTTATGTGGCCTAATCTATGGTGCCACAACCAAATTTCTTCAACCTATCCTATCATGAATTAGGACTCATAGCATTCCTTCAAATTATAAACATTTCCATCTGTTTTGTTTCCTTCTGCCACAACCTGACCAGTACTATCTTTCTTTATCTGGCAACCAGTTGAGTCAAAGGTGAATTTATAACCTTTATCACACATCTAACTCACACTTAGCAGATTGTTCTTTAGGCCTTCCATAAAATATACATCACGTGACTTCAATTTTCCATCAATACTTAGAGTACCTTTTCCCTTTATTTTGATGGATGAGTTGTCTCCAAATCTTACTGAACCACCATTCCAATTTTCAAGTTTGATGAATTTCTTTTTGTCACCTGTCATGTTGCTGGAGAAACCACTATCTACAACCCATAGATTTTTCCTTTCAGCATGTAAGGTAGTATGCACTATTAGACTTGATTCAGCCTTTTCCTTTTCTTTCTCAACCCATACCGATTTGGTTTCCTTCTTTTTGTTAGCTGCAATTTTGTGCTCAAATTCAACTACTAGTTCTTGATCAAGATTTTTCTTCTTCTTCTTCTTGATTTTCTTGTTTTTACAAAAACTTGCTATGTGTCCAAACTCTTGACAGTTATAGCATTTCACATTTTCATTTCAAGATAAATCCTTAAAATTATTGTGGGGCACCGATTTATTCTTCCTACATTCAAAACTCCTATGACCATATCCATTGCACTAATAATAGACAACATTCATATCCCAGAGTGCATTAAATGGATTTCTACTTTCATAACTCATGGAGGGCTTATTGGTTAATCTACGGTCACCTTTTCTATGTCCAAATTTGTTACATCAGTAACAATAACCATGAAAGTTAGAAACATACCGGTTAGGTTGCCTTGGTCCTGCAAAGGACTACCTCATCGGAGAGCTTCCCTTCATGTTGTTGACTTTGGTGAATCCTTCATGGTCAACTCTTGCATTTCTCCTTGGATATGCATGTCGATATCATGAGTGTGGTCTTCAATTCATTGCATGTGTATACTTGTTTGTGTGGTGATTTCCAATAACATCTGCATATGTCTTTTTACTAGTATCCTTGCCTATAGTGAATGTCTTATTTTCTTCACCTTCATTTGAGGATGTGAACTTTATTTCTTTATAGGATGTGTCTTTGTTGTTTGAACTTTGACCTTCTTCAAAGCCTAAGCTACCGGTGTTTTTTG
The DNA here is from genome assembly GCF_030272615.1 of Cryptomeria japonica. Taxonomy (NCBI): domain Eukaryota; kingdom Viridiplantae; phylum Streptophyta; class Pinopsida; order Cupressales; family Cupressaceae; genus Cryptomeria; species Cryptomeria japonica. Next base: position 55,040,251 of record NC_081407.1, on the reverse strand, counting down.
GATTGCTTATGTTTGCTCAACATCTTGTGTAAGGCTTTAGTGTTGCCTTCATACTTGCTCCTTACTTTTATTTCTTCCTTACTTCCTTCAAGCTCCTTTCTAAGCTTCACTATTTCTACTTCCAAATCTTGATGCTCCTTTTCCTTCTTCATCAGATCAAAGGATTTAACTTCACATATTCTCTTGGTTTCTTCCAGCTACAATTTCAAGTCAGATATGACTTGACTGGACTCATCTAGGGATTGCTTCAAGAGACCTTGTTCATCTACTGCTACATGCTTGATCATCTTGAGTTCTCTTCTTGTTTCACTCAGTTCCTCAAGAGCACTTATAATCTCTCCTTCTAAATCCACTTTAGCCTCAATACCCTCTTCTTCCTCATCTTAACCAACTAGTTTATAAAGTGCCATAAAGAGGTTAACTTTTCTATAATTCTCATGGCAGTCATCTTGTGATGCACTTTATTCGTCCATGGCATCATCTTCAACATTATAGAGGTTGTTTTTCTTCTGGTAGCCTCTCCTTCCTTGCCGGTAGACATTTCTTTCTCTATCTTTTCCAACAGATTTGCTAAACTCTCTTGACTCATCTCCACTAGTTTCATTGTAAGGACATTTTGCAGCAAAGTGTCCAACCTTACCACAATTGAAACATTTGAGTGGTAGCTTTCCTTTATACTTGCCAGATCCTCTTTTGAGATTTTTGATAAATTTTACTACCTCTGCATCAAAGTCTTCACTAGATCCTTTATGAGCGGCTACTTCTTTGCCCTTTTGGGTGGTGTTGAATGCCGCTTGTTTTCTTAAGGAAGCATCACCGACTATTCTCATCGCATAAGTTTTTAGTGAGCCAAATAGTCATCCATTGAAAATACCTTTAGATCCTTGGCTTCTTCTATGGCAGACACCTTTGTATCATACCTAGGTGTAAGAGACCTAAGTAACTTCTTTACAAGGATATCATCTGCAATTTCTTCACCAAGCCCTTTGATGGTATTCACAATTTCATCCAGTTTGTGAAGATAATATACAATCTTTTCATCATCCTTCATCTTGATGCCTTCAAGTTGGCCCCTTAGTGCTTGCACCTTGGCCTCTTTGACTTTTGCATCTTCAAATAATCTCTGCAATTTATCTCAAGTTTCCTTGGTTGATGCACAATGCATGACTTTGACAAACTCATTATCAGACAACCCACTCAAGATAGAATGTTTGGTCTTTACATTTTCTCATACTCCTTCTTGGCATCTGGATCAATGGGAGGAACACTAGGGACAACATACCCATTCTTGATAGACATCCACACATCAAAACCAAGGGAGGAAATATAGGTCTCCATTCTTCTGCTCCAAAAAGCATAGTTGGATCCATCAATCATGGGGGCTTTTGAGGAAGCAAAATAATTTCTTCCCATTGTGTTCAAGTCTAGAAACTACCCAAGGTATATAAACAACTGGGAACTTAGGCTCTGATACCAATTGTTTAACAGAGAGTACCATTGAGAGGGGGGGTGAATTAGTGGTTCCTAAACTTTTTGACTTTTAAAACAACTTCAGATATTGATTATTATCTTAACAACCAAACAATCAACCCGATAAAGATAAAAGGGAAACAAAAGAGAAAAATCACACAAATGCAACCCACACCACCAAATATACAAGGAAAACCCAACATGGGAAAAACCTTGGTGAGAAATGTTGCTAGAGACTACTGCTCCAATCCATCCTCACAAGTAAAACACTAGAATACAAAGATTTAGCACACCAACCCCTTATGTTTTAGGGAACCAACCCAAGGAGCACCAACCCAAGGAGCACCAACCCCTACACCAAGCTCCAACTTGGCGATGTATATATCAAAATACAATTTAGATATAGTTAAGGCTTCTTGTTGCAAATGAATTATGCAACTCTTGATCAAATGGCTCACTGCCCATTGATAGTCTTTTCTTCTCCACTAGATCTCACACTACCGGTTGTGAGATCACTCTCTTTTATTCTTGGCCTCTCTTTTCTCTCTCTCTCTCACAGTCTCACAACTTATTGTGTCACACTTCGATGTTGTCTTTCTCTACCACACCTCACCGATTTGCTTAACTGTTGGACCTTCTATAGTTATACTGGTACTCAATCACTACTGGTTAAACCCTCTCATCGGTTTGGTTGCTCACTCACTCTACAACTTTCTTAGAATAAATTCTAAGGTAAAATGAACCTTCTCTGCACTTAAGCTCTCTTTTCTCTTTTTCTTCTCTACAAGCATCAATCTTCTCTATTTCAAGATCATGTATTTATATTCATAGTTTCCCACCAAGAATGCATTCAAACACTATCATGTTAGGTTTTCCTTTTCTATCTCAATCTCAATCCCCTCTGATGTGATCTTCTTTTTAGGGATATGATCTTTATGACAATATTTAATCACCAACCGAACTTCGCATTCCATTGTGCGTTTTCTAAATCTGGAGTTCTGCACCATGCTTTTCTGCTTTAATCTATCACTCACCATTAATGGATGTGTTATTTCCTTCACCTAACAGGTACGAAGATCAAATATTATTGCAAGATCAGTGTGATTTCTTTTCCATCTTGCCTTCCTCGAGCCACAATCTTCTAGCATCCTCTGTGACTTGTGGGTTCTTCCTAAAAAACCAACCTACTTGTAGATTTGTTACCTCGATGCACACTCCACCGAACTGTTTGGTACCTCCACCTAACATCCACCTGTCATTTTTTTTGATATCCACCTTTGGTTGAATTCCTATATTGTTTTCACATCCTCTATCGACCCAGGTTGATTACCGGTTTGGTTTATGTTACCAGTATGGCCATCAACCTCTTCTTTGTTCTATTCACCGGTTGTTGTGCCTTCATTCTAGTTTACGCCTTACTGCTAAGTCTTCTTTACCGATAGATGACCCAGGTCATGTGTATCGGTAGCCTTCCTTCTGTCTGCTCACTCTCATTTGTTTTGTCATCATATCAGTCACCACATCTAACTTACCGGTTACCTTGTCAAACCAACTGACATCAATGACAACTTTATGCCAAATTGCCAATACTTTTCCCTTGAACTATCCTATGTGTGAATACTGATTAACAAATCAAATAGAAAGAAGACTTACCGGTTATATGGGAGCCTATCAAAAATACAATCACACATGAAAAGGGACATCACATAACACCATTATATACGAGGAAAACCCAAGATGGGAAAAACCTCAGTGAGAAATATTGTTGGAGTCTACTGCTCCAATCCAGCCTCACAATGAACTCTAATTACAATGTTTAGGGTACCAACCCAAGGAGCACCAACCCCTGATTTAGGGCACCAACCAAAGGATTTACAACCCCTACACCGAGCTCCAAATCAGTGTTCTACAAAGATAAAAAATCAATACATAAGTTGTAACCCTGACTACAAGTGAATCTTGCAACCACTGCATATAATCTCTTTACCAGTATCACCCCTTCTCTGCCTTATCGATTCTCTACTCTTTCTGTCACTTTGCCTCTCTTCATCTCTCTATTGGATCAATATCTTCTGCTACCTTACTGGCTCAATTATACCAGTTACCTTTCCTCTACTTCTTCTCTGTTGGATCTCCTTTTTACATGCTCTAAACTTCAACACTCTCTGATATCTTCTATCCTTTTCTATTATTACTGGTTGGCTTCACTGATGCTCTCTTGCAGCTTGTCGATTGCTTTAACCTTATAGGTTAAACCTCTGCTAAAACCTATTACTGGTTGTCTTCCTTCTACTCAATCTCTATGATCCTCTATAGATATAACTCTTCATTTACTTCTCTATTTGGCCTTTGGCATTATGTGGCAACATCTCTCTTTGAGGCATCATAAAATTCTATCTTTGGCCTGCATACTTATAATCAAAATTTACTACCAAAAGCAACATTCAAACTTGCCACCTTAGGATTTCTTCCACTGATCATGAGGAACATCAAATCCAATCATATCTCCTTCCAAAGATCGACCACTTGCAATGGATTAATCAAACATTGTCAATCTCACAGCTTCCAATACACATTTGCTCTGTTTAGCAAACACAACCCTGTTCCTCAACCTACTTCTATCAATAACATTTAGTGATCTCGTAGTTGCCTTTACCAAATCCAATGTACAGTTGAATGTCTTTCATCAATCATGGCATCACCCAGAGTTTCAGTTTGCATCGAGTCACAAACCCTCTGCAACTCCTCTATGATTGTCACAGTTAACATTTAATGTCGACCAGTCGCTAGCTACCTCCCCGACATGGCACTTCACTGACCTCTACAAGCTTTCCAATTCAACTCCACATGGCATCCTTGTCGATATCCACCTCAGCAAAGATCTTTGTGTCAGCAAGACTCAGTCACCGATAATCAACACACAATCAGTCCTTCTTTTCTTTCGATTCTGTAACCCTACCAGTATCTCACACTTTACCGGTTAACCATCATGTCTACACTTTGTTGATATGTCAGTGGAACACCTAAACTGGTTGCAAGACATGCCTATCCATAGCATGCACATTCTCATCAGGTAGGAGCACATCACTTAGCCTCTTTGCTCTCTTACTGATTCCCATACCTTATCGGTAGGCACCTTGATGACACCATGTCATCAACCTTCAGTTGATTCCATCTAAGGAATCTACATGTTGGTTACACTCTCTATCTGTAGCTGCTCCACTTTGCCTTCTTCATCATCTAATCAGTCATCATCTCATCCAGTTTGTCAAGGTGACAAACCCATGACTGTGTTACTCTTCTTTTTCTATCCCTTTGGCACAATATGCCAACCCTTTATGATTTGGTGCACATCTTTGATTACATGCACCTAAGGAATCCTTATGTTTCACTAGTAGATCTGGTATAAGCCTTCAATTACCTACCTTCTACTTTCTCACAGAACTAAGATGCATACTTTGTGTAATAGGAGATAATCTCCACTTACTAGTGGGAGTGGATCCTTATCATCTACATCCTGCAATGCACTCATGTGGCTTCCATGTTTGTGTAGCATATCTTCAAAAAGGAACATGTGATCCAGTTGGGGCACATTCACTGTCATTCTTCTCTTCATATGATGAGTGCATCTCTATCCAGTGGGAGTCCTGTTGTTCAGCATCCACACAGTGTACCGGTGACCTATACATCCTTCTCCTCGTGTGTTAATGTGATTTAGATAAAACTCTACCTCTTCATCACAATCAATAGCAAAACATCTTGCCTACTCATAGATGTCATCATTTACCAATTGTTATATCATATTGCTCTCTTGTCCCTATCTTCTACACAAGTCAAACACTAACTTGTGTTTTGGTGACTCCAATGACATCACAATATTGGTTGACATCAATGATAGTAATGTCTATTATTCTCAAATTTTGATCTCCCAAATCCCCTTTGTAAGAAAATTCAAAGCCTCTGTTGCATATGGAGAGAAGAACAAGAAAATAGAACTCAAAAATAACATATAACAAGGTTTCTACAAAACCTTCTACACTTTAAGTTGATCCTAAGCTTAGGTGGGTATACCTCTTGTGAATACTTTCACAATTTCACTATAAGATCCATAGTAAACTAGTGTTAGAAACTTGTGAACCTCATCACCTCAATAATAGTGAAAACTAAAGAGAAAACATGTATTCATTTTCAGTCTTGACCCCAAGGACGATAGAAGAACTCTATAAATGATATCAATGCCTATTGCGGGCTACAGAGTCACCCAAACTAAACAAGAATTCCAAATCTGAGAATTCACATACATTTCATTGCTTCGGCTTTATCAACCTAATATATGCCTAACATATATATAGGTCTTTTCTCTATTCTAAACCCAGCCATCAAATTCAAGCAGAAAACAATTGATATACTAACAAAAAGGTCTCATGTATATTTAATTCCCCTCCTTGAGAGAAAAACCTAAAACATGTATGTAAGATTGTCTTGCAAACCCTATTCAATCAAATAACTTTGGATTATTTTAAAGGAACCAGAAAATCAATAAATGCACACAAGAAGACAATGAAGATTTAGGCTCAGAAAGATTTGATTTGTATATTAATATTCATTTTGAAAATCTTACATAACTCAAGGTGATTTCTGAAAGAACCAGAAAACCTTAGATATATTTCAGCAAAGTTTCTTTACAATTTCTTGTGATATCCTTTTTTAAAGTCCTGGTATCCATTTATAATGATATGGATGCAAACAAGCTTCGGACTTTCCTAGGAATAGTTTGTTACAACGTGATTCCCTCTTAAAAGAGGTTACAATCATTTTCATTCCTAACTTCTTGAGGTTTGTTATACCGCTACAGCATCACCTAACTATTCTTGAACCTCCACTTCTTACACCACATACTTGTTTTTCCACTCTTGGAACACGTCAACACCAGGCCAGGAGAAGTTAACAATTTTCTTCTTCAACTTATTCAATCTTTTCCATGTGTTTCTTAATTGCTTAACCTCTGTCTCCAAAAAACCATAATGTGACTTCATCTTCTCAATTTCTTCAATTGTCTAAATAAGTAAAGATGTGTCCTCTAAAATGATGACTTCATTTATCTGTTGAGACAATTTATGTCCTAGCTCATCTAAGAATTATTTTTCATCTTTTAACTCACTTGTGCTGACAAAACCTCTAGGAAATATTTCAAATTTCTGGTTAGCATATTCTTTTCTGCACAAGTTGGCGTTTCTCTCTAAACCAGCTCTTCCTTCTTCTAACCTAGACATATTTTTAACCAGCTCACATGTGGATTTAATATTGGCATCAGCCTCTGCCTCTTCATAAGATGAACACATAAGTTCCAAATCTGCTTCCCTTGCCATCCACTTATTCAAAATTGACTCCAGAGTAGCCTTGTCTTCAGTTAGATCATTCAGCATGCTTAAAACTCTTTTCATATATATGTACACAATAGAAGCCCCTATTGTATCAGCAAACTTCAAAATTGTGTCTCTGACCTTTTTCTCATACTTATTTGCAAACAAGGCCTGAGCCTGCTTCAATCTTTCCATTTCATCTTGTATGGTCTCAGTTGATTGAAAACCAAAAGTCATAGGAGAAGGGGGAAATTCAATGATTGGACTGGTGGATGGAGGTTTCGCTGGAGAAGAGGCAATCATTAAAGTAAAAGACTCACCTCTCTAGTAATGCCGTGCTAATTGATTCTTCAATTTGGCAATGGTAGTATCCTTATGGGCTATTTCCCCTTTGGCCTCATTAAAGAGCCTTTAGAATCATTTCCAGTTTTACCTGAAGATCAACTTTTTCTTTGGCTTCCTTCTCGGCTACTACAGTAGACAACCTATATGGTTGAAAGAAATCATCAAAATGTGTCCAACCACCCTTGGTGATTACAAATTGATGTGTAATGCTAATAGTTGGGAAAATTGTTCCCTTACCCCTATTTGTCAATTCTGCTTCTTGTAAACCTCCAATTTTCCTTAAGACCTCTGCAATTCCTATCTTCAATGGAACTTGATAGGGGAGAAAATATGGAGTTACTCTGAAACCATAAACTCTGAACATAGTAGGGATAGGGTACAAATATGGCACCCCAATTATGCACAATCTTAATATCTTGAGAAAATTCCTTAGGCCTAAGGAACTCTAAGAGAACTTTAGGGATCCTAGGGTTTTGTGGGCATACGAGGATTTGAAGCCTAGATGCAAAACATCTATCAAACTTCAAGTAACTCACATCTTCTCTATCCCAAGACAAAATTGTGATCCACAATTGAATGGGCATCTCCTCACCATCCTTTTCCTTAATCAAGTCCATTTCATTAGCAAAGTAGTCAGCACCTTTGAATAAAAACATGTGCATAAGAAGAGAATACCATCCAAAAGGTCTATCCACCTTATCATTTTTTATCCCCATCAATCCCTCATGAATGGTATCAGTGAGATAAGGTGCAAAATCAAAAGTTTCAGCATCATCCCCATCTTCCCCAAGAATCTGAGATAAGGACCAATACATCCCTTTAGCCCTCAAAGTAAATAGATTTAGAGAGAAGGGTTTCATGGTGCTAGGGCCTACAACAGTCAGTCCTCCTATTTTGACAAAAAATTCTTTCAAAGGGCCACTTCTGAGGTGATCTCTCTGAGCCTCATACACCTTTGCTAATGTTTCAAAATTGATAATCTCTAAGTAATTTGATACTTCACTAAGCCCAAAAACTCTCCTAAACTCATCATCATTTATTTCTATTAGTGACCCCCCATTTACATTTCTCACACATCTGGCAACAAGGTCATAGTTATTTGCAATTTGGGTTAATAGGTCCATATCCATGAAAACCCCAAGGACTATGAGCTTTCCAACATCTAACTCCCATATACTATTCATTGGAGCAAAGGAATTTCTCTAGCCAAATCCTACTTTGAAAAGTCCCAAACCTCATATTCCTATCTGAGAATCCCTTAAATAATTCCCTTGGTCATACAAACCGTCACCAATTCTCAGGCGGGGAGCTTTGGGCACCAATTCTTTCATCTTAGCTGCGGTATTAGTAGACATAGTTAATTGTTCTAAAAAATTGTCACAAATGGCTCTCTCCTGATATTTCACCTTCCCTGTGAAATCTCTTCATGGTGCCATCTTTGAATTACATTTATTTCAATTAAAACTTAGACAGACTTCTAAGAATTCAAGCCCCAAGTGATACCAATTCAATTTGTAACTATCAAGCAATGTGTAGAAACTTACTTGTTTCCTGAAGAAATTTGCTCTGTGCACTGGTTCCTCTACAAGACTCTTTGAAATGATGCCAAAGTTTGAGCTGATGTGAAGCTTATTTTGGCAACTGAGCATTGAATAGAAACATTAAGCCACATGCTTTGGCAATCAATTCACAATTGAATTTGAAATATGGCTCCAACGGACCACAAAGAATTTTCTAAGTGTCTTGCCTTTTCGTTGCTTTATGAAAGATAAAAACCTCTCATCTTTTCATTGCAAAACAGTGCCATCCGTTGGATCCTGAAAGATGTGCACATTCTTTACCTTGCCGAAGTCATCGTGCTTAGAAATGGGCCCCGCCTTCCTTTCACTGCTTCGCGAAGCATAAACTTCATGCATCTTTTCCATGCAAAATAGCGATAACGGTTGGATCATCCACTATTCGCTCAACCGTTAATCTTCACGGTGACCACTTGTCTATTCAACTAACCATGACTACCACCGCTAGTGGTTCTTTGTTGTCTCACATAGGTTAATCACCCTATTACTTTGGGCTATGAAAAAGCACATGTCATTGGATCAAGTTGAGATGCACGGCTTTTAACTCCTTTAACCTTCAAAGTGGGCCCTCTAAGCAGAAACCACTTATCCTAAAAATTTCTAGCAAATATCCCCCATGTTTTGACCATTCATTTGCTCAAGAACTCTGTCAGACTCCACATTTGAACCGCCACGTGTCTTTTTAGCCATCAAATTCATCAATATTGCCACTTAATCAAACTAGCCACTCACGATCCATTTGGAGCCATGTGTCCTACTAACAAATTACCTTTTGCCTCAGCCACACATCTAGCTATATTGCCACCTCATCTACCACGTAACCGCCAACTCCTTTTCAGTCCTTCGTGAAGAGTAAATTTTGTGTTACTTTGGGCTGCAAAACAACACGCACCGTTGGATCAGGAACAAGATGCATGATCCTTAACTCATTCTTTAGCTTACCTGTCGGGCCCACCAATCTTTCGTTGCTTCATGAAAGGTAAACATTGGGTTACTTCCCTTTGCGAGATCTCATGCATCATTGGATCAACTAGAACCCGCACGATCTTTACAAAGCTCGACAAAGAAATGAAAACTTAGGAGAAGGCGAAAAACTGAAAACATTATTAACGACCCGCCTAAGGAAAAACTTAAAGGGGGGACCTCTTCTCACAATGGACCAACCCTTCCACTTAAGTGGAAAAAGTAACATGAAAATAGAATGCAGGGATTTCAAGATGGAAAAGGTGAATTGCAAAAACCCCAAACCCTTAGACTGATAACCCTCAAAGGCATAATGAAGAAACAAAGCACAATTTTGCAAATTTTAGTGGATCAAAGGAACAAAATCACCCAATAATCAAAATAGTGATAACAACGGCTCTGACTAGGGATGGTTGACTGCAAAATCAACACAGGAACATAGAAAACTCTAGAGAACAGACCAAAAAACAAGCCCAAAAGAAACCAATAGAAGAAAACCTAATTATGTACAAACTAACCTAATGTGCATGGACTTTGAAACTTAAGAGAAGTAATGCTTCAGAAATTGACCATGCACTAGGAATTCATGTACCTCACCATTCATTGTCTGCAAAAAGTATGAGTCTTTTCCATTAAGATCACAAACAATAGAAGGGCCCATCCATAATGACTCAATTTTTTTGTGCTTGCCCTTATCTTGTCCTCTTGCATTCTATTGAAGAACCAAGTCATCGATTTGAAACTTCCTCAATGTGGTTTTTTTGTCAAAAAGATACTTAGACTGGAACTGAATCTTCAAATTTCTTTTATGAGTTAGAGTCCTGATTTCTTCCACTTCCACCCTCTGAACCATTCTGTCTTCCATGGGTTCTGACAACTCTAGCTCCTCAGCTTGTAAGAACTTGTATACAGGGAGAAGGTTATTGACTAGCACCCAAGTTTTTGTGCCATAAACTAATTCAAATGGTGATACACAAATTGCTTTCTTAACAGTAATCCTGTCTACCCATATGGACAATTTTAATTTCTGATCCCGAGGCCTTTTGTTCTCCTCAAGGATTTTCTTAATAATATTCAAAAGGATTTTATTGCTAGATTCTGCTTGTCCATTACCTTGTGGATGGTATGGTGAAGAATAAGACATTATTATTCCATGGCTGGTACAAAATTTAGTGAATTCATTTGATCTAAAGCTCATGGTATTGTCCATTATCAGTTTCATAGGAACACCAAATCTTGTTTTGATTAAGTAAAAGTAGGTATTTGAAAGGTACCCAAACCTTATACAAGCCACGAAAACAGAATTGCTAAAATTAGTGCCTGATCACTTCAAAAAGACAAAATGAACCCACCGGAAGGGAACAGCTTAACACACCATTACATTAAAAAATCAGAAAGCAAAGGAAAGCACAAAGATAGAAAAGAGACAAAACCAAGGACAACAACTGAAACTAAATACTATTCATAACTTCCTTAGTGTGAACAACCATTTGTTTCATATTGTTCGTTGAGGTCTTCATATCCTCCAACTCATAACCTTTGATGTCGTCCTTATTCTTTGTGTTAGCTTTGGTCCTCCTTTCATGACCCTTCTTGTTCACCTTCTCTTTATCACCATCCTTCTTTGCATTGTTCTTGAACCTATTGATAAAGATGTTCATTTTGTCCACCGAAGATTTGAGGATTTGGAAATTTTGATCAACAATCTTCTTGACGTTGTGCTCCAGCCTGTCAATTCTGCTACCAAAATCTTTCATTTTGTTTTCCATTTCCTTTTTATCTCCCATCTCATTGACCTTTTTTTTCTATTGCCAAGATTTTTCCAACCATACATTCAATAGCTTCCGCATTATGTAGAACGGCCACTAACTCTTTAACATGCTCCGCCAAGGGCTTGTCACCAACTATAATTCTTGCAATGGCTATGCATTAGTTTTTAGACTGTTAATATCCTTCACCATAGTAGAAATGGTCTCACAGAAGGCCTTAATAGTATCTTTGTCACCATTGTCACTTTGAACCCCTTTTTCCTCCTTATGCAGACTAGTGGTATTCATGGTCTCCAAATTGTCCTTAACCGGGTTACCCTCCCCTTCTTTGTCCTGACTATCGATCCTCTTATTTTCTTCAGCCTCCTCCTTAGATTCAACCAGAGCATAATTGAAATCAGAATTTCTACCCTTTTTTGTGTTCTTTTTCTGAGCCTTCTTTTTAGTGGCTTTCCCTTTCCTCTTTTTAATAGGTTTTTCCTCAAGGGATTCAGTTTCAAAATCCGACATTTCAGATTCCACAATAATCCTCCTCTTCTTGGCCCTATTCCTCCCTTTTTTTCTAGATTCTTCCGACTCACCTCAGTCTCTGAATCAAAGTTGAAACCACTATCCTTACTTTTCATAGTCTCATCTCTAGCATTTTTGCCTTTAATAGGCTTTTCAATGCACTTCCCCTTTAGCATTTTATAAACCAGGACCATAAGCCCCTGGTGGAGGGCATGATCACCTTTAGGGTCCTTCTGGATCTCCTTTATAGTATGATCCATAGAACAGGCAAGGTAATAGGGAAGGCTAACCCTTTCTCCATTACAGAAATGGTTGAGTAGGACGAAGTGATGCCCATAGGCCCTAGTAGACCTACCATCTAAGGTAATGTATTGAATAAAAGAAAATAATACAAACCTCCATGGCCTACAAATTCTCTTCGGGGAGTGGTAGGAGTTGTCAATTTTGATCATCTTTCTCCTCTCTCCATCCATAATAGGAAACTTGTCTGCTGCTTTATTTGATATCCCTCTGTCCCTGTAAAATTTCATACCCTCAATAGTCATCCACGTGTCCTCAATGATAACCTCTTCATCGACATTCATCATATGTGATCCAATCATAATTTTTCCATTTTTCTAGTTCTTGGTGAAATAGCTGGTGATTGTGGGGTCTTTCCCATTTAGTCGTTCCATGAAAACATTGAGACCCCCCTGCTGAAGGATATCCCAGACTTCTTCGTTCTTTCTCCATTTAGAGCAGGAAGCAGGTTCAAATATTTTCTTGTTGCCTCCTAATTTTACAGCCCCTTCCTTGCAATGCCTTCTCTCATTTTGATAACTTTTCCTCTGGTTTTTGTGGTTATTCTGTAAGAGCGCCCATAATCCGTGCCAAATAATAATGATAAGACACCTATTTAATAGCTCATTATCTTCAAGCAAGCCCTGCATCAAAAAAGGTAGAAAGGTCATTAGAAATAATGATTAAAAGTACCACGTTGCCTTGTATATCTTTGGTCCCGATTGAGCAAGGAATTCATTTCACTTGCAGTCTCCATTTCACCATAACTAGTAATGATGTCTCCCGATTGGCAAGCCAAGTTGGCTACCCAATCAGCGCAAGAGTTGGTCTCCTTGTAAACATGTGTAAAAACACACATTTCAAACTCTTCACTGATTTTCCTAGTAGCTTTAATAGCATTACTAATTGACCAAGATGGCGGGAATTTCATATTTCAACAATTGATAATGTTTAAGGAATATCCTTCACACCAAACTTTAGTGCAACTGGCTTCCTTGGCAAGGATAATCCCATGATAAGCCGCCATGGCTTCAGCAACATGATTGGTTTGATTTCCTATAGGAATACATTTTATGGTTTTACATATTCCCCATTCATCCCTTAGGATCACTCCGCATCCTACAACCCCCGGGTTTCCCTTAGAGGCCCCATCAAAATTGATTTTCATTCACCCCTAGGCAGGCTGATCCATATCACTCCCTCTCTAGGATTACTCTGGATGCTCTCTTGAGCTTTTAATCTCCACTTTTTATAGATAAATTGATCCTCCTTAGTGTTAGGATTATCAATACCACCTATAATATTCATATTTTCTACTATATTTCTTCTTATTTTTTCCAACACAATGTTAGCCTTAGTAGTCTTTTCTCTAAAAATTCTATCATTTCTTTCTTTCCATAAACCCCAACACATGTGAGGTAAAGCAATTCTCCATAATAAGGTAGTGGTTTTATTTTTTGAAGGATGATGCCATGACTTGAAAATCTCTTGAATCGAGTTGGGGAAGCTCCAATTGATATTGAATTGATCCAGACAACTTCCCCAAACATCAATAGAGAAGGGGCAATGAAAGAGCATATGATTTATAGTCTCCTCATTCTACTTACAAAGAATACAGAAACTTGGCATGTTGATACCTCTTTTTTTGATATTCTCAGTAGTAAGAATTTTTTCTTGAAGGGTTATCCAAAAGAAAATGTTGATCTTGGGGGTAAGACCTTTCACCCAAGCTTTAGCCCAGCAAGGAATTTCCATGTTGTTGTATTGTTGATGACATAGAGAGGCCATAGTAAAAGTACCACTAGTTGTGAGTTTCCAAATTAACTGGTCTTCTTCTTCAATCCTCACCATAGAGTTCATGACTTTGTTCAAACTACCCAAAGATTGATCCACTTGAGATAAGTCTTTCCAATGTCCATCTTTCCAATAATCCTCCACCTTGGTTCCAAATCTTTCCTTGCATTGGTTCTGATATCTGTTCCACTAAGGGTTTTTATTTAAAGGGGACTCCAGAAGCCAAGGGTCCTCCCAAAACTGAATTAGATTCCCTTTCCCCAACTTCCATTTTGTGCCTTTGATAATTAAGTCTCTAGTCCTACAGACATTTTTCCAAATATTTGATCCAATTGGGATAATCTCCGCTTTGAGGAAACTTTGAAGATTCGGACATTAGCTTTTATATTTGTTGTCCCATATTTTTTTCCACTCTCCTTGATTTCTATATCCTCTCCAAATCTGCTTGGCCATAAGGTAATCATTTATGTCTCTTATTCTTCTAAGGCCCAGACCTTCTCCCAAGCAATTAAGTTCATTCTCTTCTTCTCCTCAACCCCTGTCCATAAAAAGGATCTCTGAATTTTTTCAATGGCCTCAGCGTACTTAGTAGGAATCCTAAACAGACTGATGGCATAGAGAGGGATACTTTGAAGAGTGCCTTACCTGCTTGACTAAGAAGAGCTCTCTTCCATCCAGATAGCTTTTTGTGGAATTTATCCACCAAGGCTCCCCAAAAGGTATCTGGAGGATCTTGGCCTAAGGGGAGACCCAAATAGGAAGTAGGAAAGCTACCAATTTGGCCACCCAGAATGTTACTAATTTTAATCCTCCCTCTCTCTGGGGTATTGATAAGATAAACAAAGCTTTTAGACCAGTTTATAAGTTGACCAGTAGCCTCTCCATATTTATCCAAGGCCTTTTTTAGTCTTCTAGCGTCCTTCATAGTGGCTTTTCCCATTATTATAGAATCATCAACAAACTACTGATGAGAACATATTTCATCTGTCGAAGAAGGATTCAAACCACAAAACTCCCTTTTCTCAACCAACTTTCCAATACATCTCCCCAAACATTCTGCCATGATGATAAAGATCACTGGCGATAGAGGGTCCCCCTGTCTGAGACCTCTTGAAGCTTTAAAGAAAGGAGAGGGGGAACCATTCATTAACATAGAGAAAGAGGTCGAAGAGACAAGTTTCCTGATAAAGCTAACACTTATGGGATTAAAACCAAGAGCAGAAAGAACACCCATCATAAAATCCCAATCCACTCTATCGTAGGCTTTAGAGAGGTCAAGCTTCAAAAAAAAAACCTTCTTTTTTAGAAAAAGCCAGAGAGTGGATATTTTCATGAATAGAGATGATAGAATCCAAAATTTCCCTTCCCAGGACAAAACTACTTTGCTGAGGCGAGATAATGGAGGGAAGCAACTTTAGGATTCTAGAGGTAAGGACCTTAGAGATTATCTTATAGAGAGAGTTGCATAAACTTATAGGTCTAAAAAGATCCATTGAATCTTCCCCCATCTTTTTGGGTATAAGAGCAATAAAAGTCCCATTAACTTCTTTCAAAAGTTTTCTAGCACCAAAAAACTCTTTCACAGCTCTGGTAACATCATCTCCAATAATATGCCAATACATTTGGAAGAAGAATATGGGAAAGTCGTCCAGACCTGGGGCCTTGTTGCCTTCAAAGGAATTAACAGCTATCAGAATTTCCTCATGGGAAGGGATGACCGTCAAATGATCATTCTAATCATCCCCCAAAATTGTAGGTATATTGTCCAGAAGTTCCCTTTGGGCTTGTATATTCAAATTCTGATCCTTAGCAAGTAAATTAGAGAAAAAAACCATAGCAACCTTGCTCATGGAATCATCATCTTCAACACATCTTCCATTCACTTTAATTTGTACAATTCTATTTATGGCCTTATGTCTTAGGGTGGACATATGGAAGTATTTAGTGTTCCTATCCCCCTCCTTTAACCAGACATTTCTCGATCTTTGTTTCCAGTAGGTTTCCTCTTTAGCTATTATATCATGATATCTCATAAGAATAGCATCTTCAGTGTCTCTAGACATATATGTGTAACCATTGTTCTATATCTCATCCTAGATTTCCTTGAGCTCTAAGAGGGTTGTATCTTTTGAGGTAAAGATGTTCCCAAAGCAATCCTTATTCCACTTCTTAACATTATCTTTAACATTCTTCATCTTTTTTACCACTTTATACATGGCATTACCTTCAATACTGACCTGCCACTAGTCCTTAATCTTACTTTCCAAATCCAAGTGTCTAGCCCACATTTTTTCAAATCTATAGGGGAAATGTCTCCTTCTATTCTTTACTTCGACCATGAAGGTTATAGGATAATGATTTGATCCTACCCTTATGTGAGAAGATAAAGAACATTCATGAAGATTAAACCAATCTAAGGAAAGAAGAGCTCTATCAAGTCTAACCTGAATCAAATGCTCACCACTTCTTCTATTAGTCCAAGTGTATTTGACTCCCTGCATCTCACGATCATGAATGGCATTATTGTTTATAGAGTCCATTAGGTCCAATCCGCTATCTAGATTAGCATGACTCCCTCCCTTTTTCTCATTTTCCTTCAAGGGAGTGTTGAAATCTCCCATAATTATCCAGCTATCCTCAGCAAACCTTCTTCTCAACCCAGTAAGATATCTCCACATCTCAGTTCTACCAGTCTTAGTGTTAGGAGCATAAAAATTAGTTAGGACCCAAGTAGTGCAATTCTTAATGTGCTTAAATCATATACAAGCTAGATTGTTGTCCTAAATTAACACCTCTCCTTCTACATTGTTTTTGTTCCAGAATGTAACAATTCCTCCCGAAGCACCTTCTGAACTACCTCCACTGACTCCTCCCTTTTTGAAAATATTCAAACTTTCAACTTTATCTTTAACCATCTTAGTTTCTTGAATCAAAAAAATGTTAGGGTTTTTATCTCTAATCATATTTTTAACTAAATTATGCTTGTGAGGACTATTAAGTCCCCTAATATTCCAGGAGATGATTTTCATGGATTTTTAGAAATACCCACCTCAAAGATGGTTCTTTGGGTACCATCTGCTAAATTCCTTCTTGTTTCCAATGATCTTTTTTTGGCATTTGAGTGTCTTCCTAGAGAAGTGTGTTGTGCTCCCACATCACCAAGCCTGCTTCTAGTGTTTCTAGTCAGCGTACTACTTACTGGGTTATTGTTATTCTTTTTTTTTTGCTTGTTCCTTCTTGTATCCTCTGCTACTTCTTCATCCTCCTTCTTTGTTTCATTCTTCCCCAATGCCCTTTTTATGTCCTCTTCATCTCCCCATTTTGGATCTTATTCCTCCAAAAAGGCCAACTTTCCCTTTGCTGGGGTGGTTAGTGAGATTTCCGATAGCCCTTGGCCCAAAATGGTATCAGGTTGGGCCTCTTGGAACCAATCTATTTCTTTATCTTGATCTTGAAATTTTGAAACAAGGTTAAAGTTATCTCCTTCCTCTTTATTATCTGTGGGCTTTTCATCTGCTTTCTCTAACTCCGTCTTGTCCTCTTTCTGATCCTCTTGCTGAGTGTTGTCTTTTTCTTTGTGTTCTGAGTCCTTAACACTATGTTCCAACATCTGAATCTTTAGTTCATTACCCACTTCACTAGTGATTTCTTCCTCCACCCATCCTATATGAGACTACTTCTCCTAATTAGGATCATTGGATTACGGAGCTTTTAGTGGCTTGTCCACTTTTTTCCAAACCTTAGTATGAATATGGGGTTTATCCTCTATAGTTGGACATTTTTTAGCCCAGTGTCCGCCTTTTTTAGAATGAAAACAGGTGAAGGGGATTGTTTCATAAACAATATTCTGCTTCCACTTCCTCAGTTTTGATTCTATCTCTATTTCCTCTAGCATGTTTGTATCAAGTCCAATTCCAACACAGATCCTAGCATAGATCAGCCTTCTTTTAGAAGCTGTGATCTAGTCAATAGCGATAAGCTCCCCAAAGGTATTGGAAATTCCTGCAAAAACATCTTCCTCCTAGAATTCCATTGGGAGCCCAGGGAGCTAGACCCACACTAGGACTTGGACCAAAAAATTCTTTCCTTTTGCTAAATTAGGGTACCACTTCTGGATGTACATGATGTATTTGCCTATTTCCCAAGACCCACTATATAGAATGTTTCTTCTATCCTCATCACAAGAAAAAGAGAAGGATAGACAGCCTTTGTTCATTGCTACCACATTAACCTGACCTTTCAAATTCCACTTTCTTTTGACAAATCCATGAACTATTTCTATATTAGGTCTAGATCCAAAGAAATAACCAATCAAAGTATTTTCCATTCTTGCAATGTTTTGATCAATGATTTGGTCTGGAACAATGATAGCAAACTTGCCCTAAGACACATTCGAGGAGTTTTTAATAGGAGGCAATGAGGACTTACCTTTAGGCTTAACCCCAAACAATGAGGACCACTTACGTGTCTATCCATTGGGTCCCCCCTTATGGTCCGTTGACAAAAGAACCTTTTCTGGATGATCTTTACCTTCCACCGTGTTCTCTGAAACACAAGTCATTTGCTATCCTTGGGCTCCTTCCAAGTTGTCATCTTCTATTTTTGAAGTTTGAACCTGCCCTTTCTTGCTATCATCTTTCATTTGTGATCTCTTCCTGACTTCTCAACTATTTCCCCACTATGATCCATTTGTGACCTCTTCCTGACTTCTCAACTATTTCCCCAATAAAATCAATGCCCCACTAGACAAAAGGGGCTTCCACTATAACTGGGTAAAGGGGCAAAGCTCCTTCGTACTTTAACTTGGAAGAAAATTTTTGGCATTGGTCACACCTCCGAACATGCTCATGGGCATCTTTGAACAATGTAGGCCAATAGTATCCAACCCAGACTATCTTGCCAGCTGTGGTCTTGGCAAAGTAGTGGCCTCCACATACTCCATTATGCATTTTAGTTAGCATCCTTCTAGCTTGGGATTTATCTAAGCACATCAACAATGCCCCATCTCTATTTCGCCAATATAGATCACCCTAAATAAGGACATACTTTTGAGACTTTGGCTTCAATGTCCTTCTCGGGTTAGGATTCATTCCCTCCGAGTATGTTGCATCCCTCAAAAAATGTACTATTTCTGAATACGAGGGTTGTGTTTCAATACTTGTGACCATGATATTCTCAATTTCAACATTGTTAACTTCAACATCAAGGAGATTTGATTCAGCCATCAACTTAGCAAGACCTAACCCTCTTACCAATTTAGTAATCTGGATTTCGAGATCAAACTCTTGAATCTGAGTTATCCACCTGCACCTCTTGCTAGTGACCTTAGACTGAGATAAGATGTCCTTGAAAGCCGCATGTGGGACGTAAGCAAGTATTTGTGTATTCACAAGATATGGCCTAAATTTTGTTACAACTTTAACCAAAGCATATGCTTGCTTCTCCATGATTTCATATTTCAACTCTACAGCTTGCAGAGATTTGCTATAAAAAGCAATAGGTTGTTCATATCCCTCAGTATCCTTTTGAAGAAGGACTACAACCATTATGTGATAAGAAGCAAAAGAGAACAATGAAAAGGGCTTACTATAATCAGGGGACTTCAACACTGGTGCCTCCTGAATAGCCTTTTTAATTTTACCAAAAGCCTCTGTAGCTTTTTCATCCCAATAAAACTTTGCATCTTTCTTAAGCAACTTAATAATAGGTTTGATTATTTCACCTAAATTAGCAATGAACCGTCTAACAAAATTTACCTTGCCCAAGAAAGATTGAATACCTTTGACATTCTTTGGCTCAAGTACATTATTTATGGCTTCAATCCTTTCAGGTTCTATCCTAACCCCTTCCTTGGAGACAATATGCCCGAGCAACTTCCCTTCAGTAACTGCAAAATGAAACTTTTTTGTATTTAAGGAAACACTAAACTCTAGAGCTTTGTTGAAAACTTTTTCCAAGTACCTGCAGTGGTCATCTGCGCTTTTAGAGAAAAATGTTAAATCATCCTGGTACACAACCATGATGATGTTGATAAATTCCTTGAAAGCTACATCCATTTCTCTCTGAAAAGTAGCTCCAGCATTTTTTAAACCAAATGACATCCTTACATATACATATGTCCCCCAAGGGGTAGTAAAAGCAGTCTTGAACTGTTCGGACTCTTTCACTAATACCTGATTATATCCTTAGAACCCATCCATCATGGACAACAGATCGCACCCAATTACTCTTTGCAACATTGCCTCCATATTGGGGGAAGAATAGTTGTCTTTTAAAGAAGCAACATTCATATTCCTGAAATCAACACAAAGCCTTATGTCCCCATTCTTCTTTCTAACTGGGACTAAATTAGACACCCATGATGAATGTCTTATAGGCGTAATAATCCTCCCTTCCCTCAACTTGGTTAAGTCTTGTTTCATTTTGGTTTCCAAAAGGGGGTTGATAGGTCTTTTCTTTTGTCGAAAAGGCTTACCATCTGGATGCAAAGGGACTTCATGTTGAAATAGATCCTGTCTATACACCTTCAAGTCCCCATAAGACCAAGCAAAAACATGTTTATACATTCTCAATAATTTAATGAGGTTGGCCTTAATGTGAGGAGCCAAGTTCTTCCCAATATACACCAACTTAGGGGATGATTTTGTCCCTAAATTCACTTCCTCGAATTCTTCTAATTTGGTGGTTGACTATTGATGCAAATGGCTATCACTATGACTGAACATACCTTCCAATTCTACCAATCCTCTGGGGATTTCATTAGTTTCCAACTGGACCATGTCATTACCAAACATTGTTTCTCTATCTTCCACTACTTCTACTAATGCATTGCAATCGATTTTATGTCCATCATAATCATCAATGCATTGTATGAATCTACGAATATATTCATCATCCACAAACACTTGCTAGTTATATACATTATCAAGAATAGCAGGCCTATCTTTTATCTCAACTGTAGACACACCGGTTAATGTTACATCATCATTCTTTAATGCAACATTAGCTAAGAAATCAGCCATGATATTCTTTGATCTTTCTATCTAGTTAATAGAAAATGCACATAAATGCTCAATCACATTTTGATGCTCTGCAAAAAGGGGTTAATGTTTAGACAAGAACCTGTGGTCATATAACACATAAGAAACACAAGAAACAAAGAAGAGTTAGTGTTAATCAACCAAAAACTAGTCTAAGCAGGCATACCAAGAGAGACACTAAAAACATAATGAAGTATTTAACTATGAAAGAAAACACAACAAGGCATCTCCAAATGCCTTCCACCATGCTTGTAGCTCCTTCTCCCTTGTTTCTCTCCTCTCCAAGTTGCAAAGTGTAGCTCTCGGCAGCTTTTTGCACTATGGATGCCTTATGGAGATTCGAGATTGAATAATGATTAATCTAATGCTATGCAAGTGTGAACAAAAGCTAAAAATGAGAGATTATCTAATTAGCTAGTGTTGATTTTAAATCAAAAGAGTGAATATGATTGATTTATACTAAATGCTCTCTCTAAAAATGACTATAATGTAAATACATACAAGTTTTTTAGGATTATGACTTATGAGTGCTAAATGCTTGAGAATGCTTGAGAATGCTTCAGAATGCTTGAGGATTTGAAAATGAGGAATGTGAGCTCTATTTATAGGTAAAATGGAGCAATGGATGGTTGAGATTGAGTAATCTCAACAAGGGTCAGGATTGAATGATATTCAATCCATGGGAGGACTTTCAACCCAATCCCAAGATGACAAGTGTCAACATGAGATGAGTTGAGAGGAGAGGGAATAAGAATTAGATGCTTGACATGACTTGAGAGTTAACTTGGGAGTTAAGGTTAAGGTTGGGTTGAGTGAATAAATTCATTATCCAAAGAATAATGCTTTTATCCAATGGATAAACTCTTGTGCAAAGGTTAAAAGGATAACCATGGTCAAAGCAATAAATGCTTGAAGAGACACATGGGTTACATGAGGGTTGAGTTTAGGGGTCAAAGTCCCTAACCATGGGTGCAAGTGGATTTAACTATAAATGGTTATGTAAGAGCCATAAGTGGTTTGGAAGACTTTAGAGGTTAAATTGTTGAACACACAAAGCATTAAATGCTTTTCAAAGACTTTGGAGTCTTTGAGAAGTGACTTCAAGTTGCTTAGGAATGTGACAATAATTAGGGGATGGACTAGGCTAATTAGGAAGGGGTTAGAAGAATCTAGAATGGGATTAGGATTGCAAGTGGGTTTGGTGGGTGAGAGAAAATAGGATTTTTATTAAAATAAAACTCATTTATTTCAACAAATAGGTGCAAGTTGCATTTTTTAGGAGAATGCAAGTGGGGGGGGGATTTAATGATTTATATAAATGTTTTATTTAATTTATTTAAAAGAGGAAAGTAGATTAAATGAAATAAATATAATGTATTCATTTAATTGATTGTGATTTTGGTTTAATGAATGAATTAAAATAAATTGAATAATTTATTTAATTAATAGGAGAATATTTTGAAGATGAATTAATTAACTGATGGCTAGTGGATTTTTAATCAAATAAATAACAAATATTCATTTAATTAAAATGGATAGATTTATGTGACTGGACATACCTTCCAATTCTACCAATTCTCTGGGGATTTTATTAGTTTCCAACGGGACCATGTCATTACCAAACATTGTTTCTCTATCTTCCACTACTTCTACTAATGCATTGCAATCGATTTTCCATCCATCATAATCATCAATGCACTATATGAATCTAAGAATATCTTCATCATTCACAAACACTTGCCAGTTATATACATTATCAGGAATAGCAGGCCTAGCTTTTACCTCAACTGTAGACACACCAGTTAATGTTACATCATCATTCTTTAATGCAACATTATCTAAGAAATTAGCCATGATGTTATTTGATCTTTCTATGCAGTGAATAGAAAATACACAAAATTGCTCAATCACATCCCAAACAGCATGTTTATATCTTTTCCAACGATCATTTTTGGATGCATATTAGAACTTATCTGAGAAACCACCAACTCTGAATCCCCAAATACTCTTAACAATTGAATTCCATGCTTCTTAGCAACTTCAAGCCCCAATAACAAAGCTTCATATTCAACTATGTTATTTGTACACTGGAAAGCTAACAGAAAAGAGTATTTGAAAGTCATACCTAGTGGGGACACAAAAAGAACTCCTGCTCCAGATCCTTCCTTAGAGAAAGCTCCATCAAAGAGCATATGTCATAAACCTTGTTGCTGAGATTCCAATTCATTAACAATAGGATCAGTATTTTTCAACTGAGGTAGAATTGGTTGTACTCTGAAGTTATCAAGATCTATATCAATCATACAATTCAACATATTAAGGTCTATCTTCTGAATTACCCTAGGAGCACGTGGTTCTCTATACAACTTAACTTGGCTTCCATTTATTGGGATTGTAGCATATGAAAGATCTATCTGAACATTTCCCCCCACTGTTGCAGCCCATTATTTGGATAATAGCATGTCATAATGAGGTTTTATATTAGTTACTATGACATCCATCTTATATGTTGCTTCAGGAAATGCTACTATCTTTACCTCCACATCTTTCATTGTACCTACCACAGGTACTTATCTATTATCCATAGCATAGAACTTCCCATAAACAGTATTTACTGATAATCCCAACTCCTTCATGACACCATATGGCATCACATTTGCAGCTGCACCAAAGTCTATCATACAATTTTTAATTAACCTGTTGTTCACTAACAAAGTTACATAAAAAGGATCAACCTGTGAAGGTTCATGTGTGATAGTAGTTCCCACATATATCTCTGGAGTTTGCAACTCATGATCCTTTTCATCCTTCATGGTATTTGTAGACAAAGTTGCACTATTATCTAATGTATTAGAAAATAAAGAGAGAGCACCTTCTCTGTGTTCCTTTATTTTTAGCAGTTCTACCAATGGGACTGTAACCTTCATTTGGGTCAGAGCCTAAGTCATATCAAAAGTGGAACTGTTAATTGGCTCAGTATTAATTTTGGTCTTTTTTGCTTTAGGTTGACCTGCCTTTTTAGCTATAGTGGTCCCTTGTAAATCACCAGTAGTATTATTATCTACACTTTTGGCTACATCTTTGGATTTTTCATGTTTTGTATGACCATCTTGAGGCAGAGCATTATTGCTTGTTGTCCTTTTCTAAGATACTTCTTTCATAAACAAGGAGCCAGGTTCACCCTGATCCCTATCCCTTTTACTACTTCTCATATTGTAATTATGCTTGGCTTTGGCTATGGCGGCCTTGGTAAGATTTTTTACCTCTTCATCACTAGGTCTTCTGAGATGAACTTCTTCATCTTCAATAGTTACCACATTTAAAGTGGGATGCCAATCAATTTTTAGCTGCCCTTGATAACATTCATTATAACTTAGTGCATCATACTCACTAGATTCACTTTATGAAGACTCATTATCACTTTCAATAATGGTGTCAAACATGTTAATATGAGGCTCACTCTCATTTCTCATGGATTCATCTAGAGCTTGAGCCACAACACACTAATGGGGAGAATGTGTCCCATCACATGCCATGCACCAAGGAATATTTTCCATATTGTGTACATTTCTTCCTTTTAAAGGATCTGGGGTGTCTTGGTTCTGTGTGTTCTTTGACTTATCATGCTGGGGTTTTCCATCCTTCTAAGTGGTATTATATGGCATATCATGTAATCTGGGAGGCCTATCTTGCCAATTATAATGAGGTTTGTCATTCTTACTTACCTTAGCAGTAAGATCTTTCACAACAGTCATTAATTTTTCTATTTTGTCTTATTCCTTGGCAACTTTATTAGGCTGTTGTTTTGATTCTTGCCACAGCCTACGATCAGTCCTCCTTCCCACTTTTATAGATGCTTTCCTATTGCTTTCTACATTTATGGCAATTCTAAAAGCATCTCTCAGACTATGTGGGTTTTTATCCCTCAGAATGTAGGCCATTTTAGACTCAAAAGCATTATAGTAAGTGTTCAAACACACATTATCATCTAATCTCATCACTTGGTAGAGCCTATGCATTTCTTTCTGGAACCTAGCGTTGAAGTCTATGACAATTTCATTATCAGACTTCTTGATATTATTAAACTCATTGAGCATAAAGTTCACATTCATTTTATCACCATATTACTCTTGAAAGAAATTCTTAAACTCCTCCCAAGAATAAATGCTATTCACAAGCAGACCTCCGTGCCAATCCCTTGCATCATCCACCAAGGATTGTACAAATAATTTCATGATGACATCTTCATCTACAGTCTCATAATCATTTACCAGGTCACCAAAATATTTTAAGTGCTCTTCTGCACTTATAGCATTATTGCCAACAAATTTATGGAGCCTATCCCTCAATTCAGTAGGAACATGATTAGGGTACCCTGGGATTCCCTCAAAGAAAAGTTGTATGTATAACTCCAAATTAATGGGTCTTCTCTGGAACTGGTTACCCATAGGGTTATTACCCATGTTCATTCTCACATTAAGACCATGAGTTGGAGGGACTTGGTTACTTTGATTAGTAATAGGGGCTTGACTAACTAGACTGACACTCAAAGGTGGAATTGACTAAATTTTGATTGTAGGGTGTGAGGTATGTTGAGGTGGAAGCTTATTTGGGTTAGTAGAAGGAAAGATTATGGGAGGAGCCTTTAGATAATTAATTTTTCTTTTAACCTCTTGATTGGCTACTTCTAACTCAGCTCTCTCCAATTCCCTTTGTAGATCTTCCTTTTCTTTCCTCATCCTTTCTATCTCTACCTCATTTGTAGACAACCGATGAGAAATTTCATTTGTAGTCTTAGATCCAAACCCAGTTTCCATGCACTTTTGTTTTCCTTTGTCAATATTAGTTCTAACAGGTTGTGGATCACTAAGAACCTCCCTACTAGCTTGCACAACAAACTTGTGTGTGAGGTTAGTCTTGAAAATCAAATTTTCTCTGATAACTGGACCCTCTTCCTCACTCTTGGTTTTCCCTTGAATGAACAATTCAAGATCAGCAATCTGCCTTAAAAGCCTGTCTCTCTCAATCAATTTTGCCTTAACTTCCTTCTCCTTATTTGTTTCTTTTTGTGTTCTTAGAGAAATCAATTGATGAACTCTTCTATTGATAGCCTCAATTTCTTGGGATACTTCATCTTCATTAGGGAAAACCTCTTCAGAATCTGATATATTGACTTGATCAATATCAATTAGACTAATATTCCCATCTACAGTTCTTGGTACATAATCCATCTTAACATTAAAACTATTTGTATCCTTCCCAAACAAGCTAACATGAGAAATCTTCTGATTCAAGACTTGGACATCTTCATTATTACCAAATAAACCAGAATGAAAACCCACAATGTCTTGCTCAGATTCACGGGAAGAAGAATTTGAATTTGCATATATGGGTCTTTTAGATGATTTACCCGTGTGACTGTTTTTCTATTGCTAGGCAACATTAGATGGTTCATGTACAACTAATATTTTCTGGCCTTTTTGGGCCTTCTCAGGCAATCCCCCTTGCAACGTCTCTTGAGGATTTCTCCTCATGAATGATCTAGTGTTCTTTCCTCTTTGCATTATATTCATTTTCCTTAAGATGACTTATGCTTATTTAAGAGCACTGGTTATTTATTCTCAGAGTTGCCACCCAAAACTATGGGAAAATAAGGAAATAAGCTTGGCAAATCAATCATAGAAAATAGTAGAACAAGAAAGTCTTTAGAGGTAAAATAGTGAAGATCAAAAGTAAGACAGCCAGTTACAATGATCAAATACACATAATATCAAAATGATTTTCAGCTAATATAAGCACCAATCTGTAGCATAGATTCACACTATAACTCTCCCCAGCAGAGTTGCCACTTTTGTTGTTCTCAAATTTTGATTTCCCAAATCCCTTCTGTAAGAAAATTCAAAGCCTTTGTTGCATATGGAGAGAAGAACAAGAAAATAGAACTCCAAAATAACATATAACAAGGTTTCTACAAAACCTTCTACACTTTAAGTTGATCCTAAGCTTAGGTGGGTATACCTCTTGTGAATACTTTCACAATTTCAATATAAGATCCATAGTAAACTAGTGTTAGAAACTTGTGAACCTCATCACCTCAATAATACCAAAAACTAAAGAGAAAACATGTATTCATTTTCAGTCTTGACCCCAAGGAAAATAGAAGAACTCCATAAATGATATCAATGCCTATTCCGGGCTACAGAGTCACCCAAACTAAACAAAAATTCCAAATCTGAGCATTCACATACATTTCATTGCTTTGGCTTTATCAACCTAGTATATGCCTGACATATATATAGGTCTTTTCTCTATTCTAAACCCAGTCATCAAATTCAAGCAGAAAACAATTGATTTACTAACAGAAAGGTCTCATGTATATTTAATTTCCCTCCTTGAGAGAAAAACCTAAAACGTGTATGTAAGATTGCCTTGCAAACCCTACTCAATCAAATAACCTTGGATTATTTAAAAGGAACCAGTAAATCAATGAATGCACACAAGACAATGAAGATTTAGGCTCAAAAAGCTTTGATCTATATATTAATATTCATTTTGAAAATCTTACATAGCTCAAGGTGATTTCTAAAAGAACCAGAAAACCTTAGATATATTTTAGTAGAGTTTCTTTACAATTTCTTGTGATATCCTTTTTTAAAGTCCCGGTATCCATTTATAATTATATGGATGCAAACAAGCTTCAGACTTTCCTAGGAGTTTGTTACAATCGTGATTCCCTCTTAAAAGAGGTTACAATCTATTTCTTTCCTAACTTCTTGAGGTTTGTTATACTGTTGCAGCATCAACTAACTATTCTTGAACCTCTGCTTCTTGCACCGCATACTTTTTTTCCACTCTTGGAACACATCATCACCAAGCCAGGAGAAGTTAACAATTTTCTTCTTCAACTTATTCAATCTTTTCCATGTGTTTCTTAATTGCTTAACCTCTATCTCCAAAAAACCATAATCTGACTTCATCTTCTCAATTTCTTCAATTGTCTGAATAAATAAAGATGTGTCATCTGAATTGATGACTTCATTTATCCATTGAGATAATTTATGTCCTAGCTCATCTAACCATACTTTTTCATCTTTTAACTCACTTGTACTGACAAAACCTCCAGGAAATATTTCAAATTTCTGGTTAGCATATTCTTTTCTGCACAAGTTGGTCTTTCTCTCTAAACTAGCTCTTCCTTCTGCTAACCTAGATATACCTTTAACCGACTCACATGTGGATTTAATATTGGCATCATCCTCTGCCTCTTCATAAGATGAACACATAAGTTCCAAATCTACTTCCCTTGCCATCCACTTATTCAAAATTGGCCCCAGAGTAGCCTTGTCTTCCTTAAGATCATTCAGCATGCTTAAAACTCTTTTCATATATATGTACACAATAAAGGCCCCTATTGTGCCAGCAAACTTCAAAATTGTGCCTCTAACCTTTTCCTCATACTTACTTGCAAACAGGGCCTGAGCCTGCTTCAATTTTTCCATTTCATCTTGTATGGTCTTAGTTGATTGAAAATCAGAAGGCATACGAGAAGGGGGAAAAGCAATTATTGGACTGGTGGATGGAGGTTTCACTGGAGAAGAGGCAATCATTAAAGTGGAAGATTCACCTCTCTGGTATTTCCCTACTAATTGATTCTTCAATTTGGCAATGGTAGTATCCTTGTGGGCTATTTCCCCTTTGGCCTCATTATAATCCTTTAGAATCATTTCCAGTTTTACCTAGAGATCAACTTTTTCTTTGGCTTCCTTCTCGGCTACATCTATCAAACTTCAAGTAACTCGCATCTTCTCTATCCCAAGACAAAATTGTGCTCAACAATTGAATGGGCATCTCCTCACCATCCTTTTCCTTAATCAGGTCTATTTCATTAGCAAAGT
This sequence comes from Cryptomeria japonica, assembly GCF_030272615.1. Taxonomy (NCBI): domain Eukaryota; kingdom Viridiplantae; phylum Streptophyta; class Pinopsida; order Cupressales; family Cupressaceae; genus Cryptomeria; species Cryptomeria japonica. The sequence continues at coordinate 55,011,246 of NC_081407.1, read as the reverse complement.
AGTCAGCACCTTTGAATAAAAACATGTGCATAAGAAGAGAATACCATCCAAAAGTTCTAACCACCTTATTATTTTTTATCCCCATCAATCCCTCATGAATGGCATCAATGACATAAGGTGAAAAATCAAAAGTTACTGCCAAAGATGGATTCAAAATCTGTGCTATCATGAGCATATAGTGGGTTGGCATAGTTGTTTCAGCATCTTCCTCAAGAATCTGACATAAGGACCAATACATCCCATTAGCCATAAAATTAAATATATTTAGAGAGAAGGGTTCCATGGTGCTAGGGCCTACAATAGTGAGTCCTCCTATTTTTACAAAAATTCTTTCTGAGGGCCACTTTTGAGGTGATCTCTCTGAGCCTCATACACCTTTGCTAATGTTTCAAAATTGATGAACACTAAGTAATTTGATACTTCACTAAGCCTAAAAACTCTCCTAAACTCATCATCATTTATTTCAATTAATGACCCCCCATTTATATTTCTCACACATCTGGCAACAAGGTCATAGTTATTTGCAATCTGGGTTAATAGATCCACATCCATGAAAACCCTAGGGACTATGAGCTTTCCAACATCTAACTCCCATATACTATTCATTGGAGTAGAGGAATTTCTCTAGCCAAATCCCACTTTGAAAAGTCCCCAAACCTGATATTCCTATCTGAGAATCCCTTAACCAATTCCGTTTTTCATACAAACCGTCGCCAATTCTCAGGCGGGGAGCTTTGGGCACCAATTCTTTCATCTTAGCTGCGGCATTAGTAGACATAGTTAATAGCTCTAAAAAATTGTCACAAGTAGCTCTCTCCTGATAATTCACCTTCCCTATGAAATCTCTTTGTGGTGCCATCTTTGAATTACAGTTATTTCAATGAAAACTTAGAAAGACTTCTGAGAATTCAAGCACCCAGTGATACAAATTCAAACTTTAACTATCAAGCAATATGTAGAAACTTACTTGTTGCCTTAAGAAATTTTCTTTGTGCATAGGTTCCTCTACAAGACTCTTCAAAATGACACCAAAGTTTCAGGTGATGTGAAGCTTAGTACGAAAACTGAGAATCGAATAGAAACATTAATCCACATGCTTCAGCAATCAATTCGCTCTACTCAACTTATTTATTCTACAGTTAAAATTTCATAAGAAACAGAGCTCCCAGTAAAAAGTTATGCAGGTTTTTATATGGAAGTTGAAAAGAACAATTGTCATTGAACTTGAACCTTGAATCTTTTGATAGTTCAAAGTTTGGGTTCAAATTCAAAGTTTGAATTCAACTAGAGCAGGCTTTTAAATTTTTTTTTGAACTTGAACTATTGAACATTTTTGGTTCAAGCTTGTAGGTTCAAGCCCACAGGTTCAAAAGGTTCAAATTTCAAATTTTGAGCTTTGTAATTTTTTGTCATTGAACTTGAATTATTGAACCTCGCAGGTTCAAGGTTCAAGGTTCAAAGTTCACAAGTTCAAGGTTCAAGGTTCAAAGTTCGCAGGTTCAAAGTTCGTAGGTTCAGAGTGTGGATGTTTTTAAAAATGATCATCAAGCTAAGAGTAAAAGTGTTTGGATGACTTTTGAGATAGCCATACTAACACATACAAAGTCCAACCTTCATGTTACAAAGTAATATTGGGCTTTTTGAAAGATGAATTTAATTATTAATTCATATGTTGATAACAAAGGATAGCACCTGATAATATTTTCAAAGAATTATTTTAGCAGCTCACGGTATTACAAAAAATCTAAAGAGTTACAATCCTCCTCTATTATAAAGAGAGATTTGTCATAAAATAGAGCTCATTCCTTCAAATGGCAGCTCAAAGTCATGATCCATGTGTAGGTTTTGACATGTATATTGTTTGTAGTTTTCAATGCAACCTGTAACCACATCTGAGACAGAAAAATCAGTCTCAGTGCGGGGGGCATAACGTTTAATTGCACCATTAGATCAGCATAAAGTTTTGACACGTTTTAGAAAACCTAGTTTTCTAAATCCTTGCCAGAGAGATTGGACAAATATTATCGCATTCAAACTTTATTGATCTCTGAGTACGGGTCTATACAAATTTCCGAGAAAAATATTATTATGAGAAGCTCACGTTTGAAATGGAGATATAAAATAAATGACCACCTGTCAACACATAATTAGATGTGTTTAATTTACATTCTCTTCAAATATTTTTCAGAAAGGAATGGAGGATAAAAGATTTGAAGCAAAATTAAAAAGAGTTGTTGGAAGAAGATAGAAGATAAAGGAAAAGATTAATTAATAGTCTTTTCAAGAATCAGTTATTGATAACTGAAATTCTTAGCTATATATATGTAATGAAAGAAAGGAGAAAGGGTTATTCTTTTCTTTTCTTTCTCTTTCTACTGTAAAAAAAGAAGGGGCAACATTGTTTTCTGGACTGCACAGTTTTATTTTTTAGAATTGTTGAGTCTATGAACTCACATTTTTGGGCATTCATAGAATGAAGAAGATTTTGTTGATTTGTGGATTTGTCAATATTTTCTTTTTATTACAATGAGCTTTGTCTCTTTTGTAATTTCCTTTCATTGCCTTTTCTGTTACATCAAACTATGTATATGCATTTGATTTTGAAACTTTGATTTCAGAAATAATTTGTATTTGGAAACAAGTCTGCTGTTAATTCTTTGTCTGGGTATTCTGATCCCCCTTGTCCTTTGAGGCATGAGAGAGACTCGATCAGAGTCTAGAGCATTTTTATTTATTAGAAAGGGTATTTTCCTGGGTTTGGATAAATAAACTACGTTTTACTTATCTTCATTCACTTCATTATAAATCTACTATTCACATATGTGTCATGGCTACGAGAAGATGTTAGTTGCCTTTATTGCTTTCCGGTTAAAAGCATATTCAGAAAATATATATTTTTTATCCAACGAAGGGAGTTGTACCTTCATATCAAAATTTAGAGAGCACTTGCACTCACTATTGCAAGTGACTCAACTGTTGGTTCTAGTTTTTGTCTTTCAATTTGGGCATTCGAGAGTCATTTTTGAAAGGTATTTAAGAAGGACAAATTTGTTTACCAACACTCTATCATCCAAACTGCTTCAGAATCAAGTTGTCCTTTTCAAGCCACCAAGTACTCTATGTAAACTTTTCTCCTGGTTCGCTTTGCAACCTTAGTGTCTAGAACCTTCTGTAACTTTGGTGGTGCATGTTTGGGAATGTCATCATCAGCAATAACCTTAATTGTGTCTTCTCCTGCACCAACTCTACATTTATAAAGAGCTAAGTCACAAACATTAAAAATAGGTGACAAACCAAGATCAGATGGTAGTTGAAGTTCAGAGGCATTTGGACCACATTTATTCAAGATTTGGTAGGGTCCAATCTTTCTTTGCATCAACTTTGTGTATCTTCCTTTTGGAAGTCTTTCCTTCTTCAAGTGAACCCACACCAAGTCTCCCACATCAAACTAAACATATCTCTTCTTTTTCTCAGCATGAGTTTTATATCTCTCTATAGATTGTTGAAAATGAGTCTTAACGTGGTCATGGATTTTTTTTATGTCAGTAGCAAAGGTTTCTCCATCTGCACTAATGGCTTCTCCTTGAGGTAGCTCTCTCAACTCCATCACACCCCTTGGGTGGATGCCATATACAATCTAGAAAGATGACTTACCGGTACTCCTATTCACTATATCATTGTAGGATAATTCTACCTAAGATACTATACTATCCCACCTTTTTCCATGTTGTCTAGTCAAACACCTTAGCAGATTCCCTATTGACTTGTTTACAACTTCAGTTCGGCCATCCGTTTGGGGATGGTAGGCTGAGGAGAAGGATAAATTTGTACCAAGCTTCTTCCAAAAGGTCCTCCAGAGGTGACCAATAAATTTTACATCCCTATCAGAAACTATAGTCAAAGGCAAACCATGTATCCGCACAATCTCCTTAAAGAATAAGTCTGCTACGCAAGAAGCATCAGAAGTGGTTTTCCATGGCAAGAAATGTGCCATCTTGCTGAACCTATCCACCACTACAAAAACACTATCATATCCTTTCCTTGTCCTAGGAAATCCTAAAACAAAATCCATACTTATGCTTTCCCATGGTCTTGAAGGTATGGGTAAAGGCTGGTATAGGCCTGCATTGGTGGACTTTCCTTTTGCCTTTTGGCAGATAACACATGTCTCCACAAATCTCCTAACATCTGCCTGTAGTCTGGGCCAAAAATAGTGTCTCTTCATCAAATCTAGTATCTTTTCAAGACCAAAATGGCCTGCCATTGCTCCACAATGTTTCTCCTTAATTATATTCAATCTCATAGAGTATTTGGGTATGCATAGTTGTGCACCCTTAAACAACAATCCATTTTGAATAAAAAATTCAAAATACTCAACATGAAGCACATAGCTTATAGGCCTCTCCAAAATCTTCATCACCCTCATACATGGCTTTCAAGGAGTCTATTCCAACACTCTCCAACTAAATCTGATTTACAGTTAGGACTCTTCTACTCAAAGCATCTGCCACCTTATTCTTGACTCCTTTCTTGTGCTTAAAAATGAAAGTGAAATCTTGTAGGGTCTCTACCCACTTCATGTGCCATTGATTCAACTTTTCTTAACTATTTATAAAGCTAAGGGCCTGATTGTCTGTGAAAACTATGAATTCCTTTGGTAGCAAGTAGTGTCTCCATTTTTTCAAGGATTGGACTAGAGCGTACATCTCTAGGTCATAGGATGAATATTTCCTCTTTTCTTCATTCAACTTCTCACTGAAGAAAGCAATAGGTCTTCCCTCTTGACTGAGAATTGCTCCAATAGCCATGTGACTAGCATTACACTCCACTTGGAAGATCTTGTTGAAATCGGGTAGGGCAAGGATCGGTTGCTCAGCAAATTTTCTCTTCAATGTTTCAAAAGAGTTATCTGCTTCTTCTATCCAACTAAACTTGCACTTTTGTCCTCCCTTTATGGTATCAAACATAGGGGCAAAAATATGGCTAAAGCGTCTTATAAACTTCCTATAGAAGGTAGCTAAGCCATGGAAACTTCTAACATCATTCATTGTTCTAGGTGTAGGCCAAGACAATATGGCACTCACCTTTTCTTGATCCATTTTTAATTCACTATATGAGATTACAAACCCCAAGTAAATGATCTCTTCCTGCATAAAGAAACACTTTCCAAGTTGATCATTATTTTTTCTTCATGCAATCTTCTTAGGACCAAATCTACATGTTATAGATGTTCTCCTTTGGTTTGACTCAAAACTAGAATGTCATCTAGGTAGACTATAACAAATTTCCCTATGAAATCCCTCAAGACTTCATTCATTAATCTCATAAAGGTACTAGGTGCATTGGATAAGCCAAAGGGCATGACTTTCCACTCATACAACCCCTCATTTGTTTTAAAGGCATTATTCCACGCATCTCCCGACCTAACCCTAATCTAATGATAGCCACCCTTTAAATCAACCTTTGTAAAATATATAGCACCTCCCAAACAATCTAACAAATCTTTAATCCTAGGCATGGGAAACCTATACCTAATAGTAATCTTGTTGATAGCTCTTGAGTTGATGCAAAGCCTCCAAGTGCCTTCCTTTTTTGGTGCCAAGACTGCAGGGACTGCTCATGGACTCAAACTTTTGTCAATCAATCTGAACTCCAACAATTCTTCAACCTGTTTTGCCATCTCAACATTTTGATCTACTGTGAGCTTGTATGTTTCTTTATTAGGCAAGGTGGATCCAGGTATAAGGTCTATACAATGGTTTATGTCCCTCATGGGAGGTAGTGACCTTGGCATGCCATCAGAGATGACACCCTTGTATTTGTCTAATAGTTGTTGCACTGTAGGGTCAATATTCCTCTTTCTTGTCTTCAGACCTCTCCACCTTTTTTACTGTTAGAATAAGGATAAGGGCATAATAGACCATGCCTTCATTTTCCATGTTCTTCATGAACTGTTTCCCTCCTAATACCAACACCTTGGCCTCCTTTTGTTTGGTCTCCTCATCATCCTCCATTAAAGGTAGAAACTCAATCACCTTACCATCTTTGGTGATGGAATACGTATTCCTAGCACCATCATGTTGTTCCTTCAAATCAAACTTCCATGGTCTCCCAATTAGGAGATGGCAAGCATCCATCTTTGCAATGTCAAACATCAATCTATCTCTATAGGTTCCAATCTAGAATTCTACCCAAGCCTGCTCTTCCATAGTAACTTGTTGTCCTTGTGTGAGCCATGAGACCTTGTAGGGGCAAGGGTGAGATAGTCTTCTCAAATTTGATTTCTTCACCATCTCTAGAGACACAAAATTCTTAGTTGAACCGAAATCTATTAGGACCTTGCATACTTTTCCACCCGCCTTACAAGTGGTCTTGAATAGAGACTTCTTTTGTGGGGGTTCTCTATCAAACATCTTCATAGTAGTTATTGCTCTTCTGATCATCAAAGCTTCACCTCTTTCAGGATATCCATAGCTATCAGGGGTATTGACACTTTGGTATGTGTTTTCACTTGCCACACTTTGGGAGTTAGCCTCTAAAATCAAGTTACTTCTCCTTTCTCCCATGGAACTAGTAGGTTTATCCGGGCATCTATTGGCCATGTGTCCTTCTTGATTGTAGTTATAACATCTGATTGGACCTCTACCTTGAGATCTCCCTCTAAATGGTGGTCTTCTTCCTCTAAAGTTACCCCTTTTATTGTATCCTCCATTGTTATTGGAACTACTATCTCCTATAGTGCCTTCTTGACTGGTTTCACTTTAATTTCTAGAACCATTTCCCTTACTTCTGAAAAAATTTCTTCCACCCCTTTGTTGTCTTCCTCTTCCTTTATTATTTTGCTCTTGTCTCCTTTTGATCTTCTCTTCCACCTTGATAGCAAGTTCATGACATTTACCAATTGTGTCTGGGCTAAGAAGGTTCAATTCTTCTTGAATGTTGTACCTTAATCCATTAAGGTACTGGGAAACTTTTAAACTCTTTTTTGCTTTTTTTTAAGACTTCATTCATAGCCTTTGGAACTCCTTAGTGTATGAGTTCACATCCATCTCCTTCTTCTTGACATTTTGTCTCCTTTTATGGAGTTGTATTTCATATTCTTTGGGTACATAGGCCTCTTTGATTAAGGAAAACATCCTCTTCCAAGAAACAATCTTGAGCTTGTTGTCCTTCTCTCTTTCCTCTTGGACAAAGTTCCACCAAGTTAGGGCTGCTCCCTTCAAATTGGACTTAGCAATCTTCACCTTCTAGTGTCCTGGAATGTCTTCACATTCAACAAAACTAGATAGGGAGTCTATCCAATCCATCACAACATTTGGTTCCATCTTCCCAGTGAAAGTTGGCAAATCAATCTTCTACTCCATGGTTCTCCTCTCCATGTATTTGAGGGCATTAAGGAAGTGTCTCTGGTCAGGAGGAATCGTCTCTTCCTTCGGCATAGGGATTTCATCCTCATCCCTTTCATCACCACTACCAGTGGCTCCATCTTCTTTCACATCTACTCTGCCCCTCGACCTCTCTAGCTCCCTCTACATTTCCTTGCAAGCAGTGCCCTGCTCTCTCACAATCTTTGCCAATTCTATGTTGGTGATTGGTCCTTTAGGGACCTCTTCTTCTTGTCCCTCTGACATCTCTCAATTCTCTATCTCCTTACCACAGTCGTTACTATCTCTAATACCAATTGATATAGATCTCTCCTTTCCACCTACCAAACACCTCAAAATATATGACCCTGACCCCTCAAAACAAGAATGGGATCCTATCAAGACAAGGCTCTACAACATTAGCTCAATATTCTCACCATCTTCAAGACTCATGCCTACTCAATCAGGGATATCTTGCTACAACACACTTCATGATACCTCCAAGGGTTAAAAATCATTTTCATACCAGTTTTGGGTCATACAAGACTCCCCAAGGTCAGACCAAGCAGTGGTTGTAAGGATTCATACTCATTCCCTAAGAAACCTACTCAATTAGGCCTAGTGGGTTGTAACCCTTTTTAGCAGCTAAAGAGACCTTAAGTTAAAATATTCCCAAACACCCTAAAAAAAAATTATGGATTCAAGTACCCTTTTAGAAGTTACATAAATCCCCAAAAGGAAGGTTCAGGGTCTGATAAACAAAGGTCTGAGCCGGTAGGATGTTGACTATCCTAAAGGGCTAATTAGGCCTCTTTTGTGAAGCACCTATATTCAGATGAATGAAGTGGTAAATTAAAATCCCATGGGAATGTAGGGAGCTATAAACCATAATGGATTCCAGGGTTACACATTTGGAATCATCGCCATTTACACACAAGGGTAACTTTGTTGTTCAAGGTCTAGGTAGCCACATAGAGATGTCTACCTAGCGTCGCTCCAAACACACCTCTCCCTTGATCCTCCTCCAAAACAATATTTTAATCTTATAATAAATTAACCATACTTGCCTTTCATAAAATCCCACGGGTCTCATATTGATAAAGTGCAAGATATGGCCATGGAGGAGGAAAAACCCAAGGTAAACCCTGGTTTTCCTAGCACCTACAGTAAAAGTTGAATATCATGAGAAAAACACACAACTAGAACTTAAAATAAAATCCAAAACAAATTTAACTCTCCTCTCCAACCAATTCACATTATTTGGAATGGATACAAATCTGTACAGTACCGTACCACGGACCAAAACTCTAAAATTGCAGGGAAAACTCAGAATTCTATTAGTTTGTTGGCATCAAAACTCTTCTCCGTATAGTCACTCCTTGGGAATTGGATCCACAAGGTGTATAAATGGATCCAAAATTAATCTCAACCAAAAATCAAAAGGTTAGAGCTGTTGGAGGGGTTTCAAATTAACAAAATGCAAAAAGTGCATAAAAGTTGCTCATGACAACTTTTGACAACTTTTGCAAAAGTTGTCAAAATGTCATCTTTCACCTCCTAATGCCTTGGGTCAAGTTTAACCCCTCCTAAAAAATCTTAAAACACTAAAACCAACACATTTGATCTCATATTGTCCAAAAGCCTTAATTGGCTCATAGAAATGCCAAAATAGAAGTTTGGCTCACAAGATGGGGTTGATTATTACAAACACATAATGTATGATTGAAAACCTATGCAAAACATTCTAAAGACATATTTAATGCCTTAGTCTCCCTCCTTAGAGTCTGACTTATCATCTTGAAGGGTTTTATGGGGTGCTCCTGCACTATTGTTCCTCTTCCCTTGATCATGCATGCTTTTTCATCTTTAAATCTAACCAGACCACCATCAAATTCTTGCATAGATAAGAACTTCCTTTTATCTCCAGTCATATGATGTGAACATCTATTGTCAATTACCCATTCATCCTTGTCTTCAATTTTAGCAGCAAGGGCCTTCTCTCTAAGTACCGTATCATCTTCCTTGATAGGCAAAAATACCTATTCCTTTCCATTGTTAGATCCACTAGCTGAATCTTGTGCCAGTTCATCATCAGAATCAGTCACAGCTTCCTCATCCACATAGTAGCCTGATTTGTTTTTGTTTCTCTTGTACTTATGCTTGTTTCGATAATCATGGTTAAGCCTAAAATATCTTCTAGCTCTTTCTTCAAATCTTGAATTCATTTTAGGACATCTAGATGCAAAATGACCTATCTTATTACATGCAAAGCATTTAAAAGGTGATTTTCCTTCATACTTACTTCCTTCCGATCCTTTAGGTACTCTTCTAGTAAATAAGGCTTCAAGTTGCTCAAACTCTTCCTCTTCTTTCTTCATATCCTCTAGTTCCTTCACATATAAAGATTTCCAATCACACTTGCCAGTAGATGATGTAGATGCATGAAAAGCAGGTTCAAATTTTATAGCTCCAGAAGGTCCAAATACCTCAAGCTCAAAAGCAAATAACTTCCCAACCAAAGTATCCCTATTAACAGAGGTGTTCGCCATAGTTCTCAACTCATTAATTGTAGTAACCTTCATCTTATAAGCCAGTGGAAAAGCTCGCAGTACTTTAGAAACTATTTCATCTTCACTTATAGATCCACCACAATATTGAAATCCCAAAACAATCTCATTAACTCTCTCCATAAAAGTAGTATTCCTTTCATCTTCTTCCATCTTCACATTCTCATACCTCACCCCATAACCATCAAGTTTAGCAATTTTAATAGTAGGGTCACCTTCATTCAAAGTCTCCAATTCATCCCATATAGCCTTTGCAGTTGATTTGTCAATTAGTCTGATTATATGTTGATCAAAGAGTGCAAACAAAAGGGCTTCTCTAGCTCTACAATCATTTTCAACATCCTTATCCAAGCCTGTCGAAGGAAGATTTCCAGATGCTAGATTATGAGGTGTATATCCATACTTAGTGATCTCCCAAATCTCCTTCCCAAGACATTTCGGATGAGTCTCCATCTGAATCTTCCATGCTGTAATTTGTTCCCTAAAGCCTAGGAATTTCTCTCTAGAAAACAACAACAGATGAACATGATTAACTTGAAGTGTTAGATGCCATAGGATATTCCTCAAGTGATTAAGCTTCTGCAGAGAGGACCAAGCTTTGATACCAATTGTTAGACAGCTCAAATAATTGGAGGACAACTGAGAGGGGGGGGTGAACTGGTTGTCACCGGATTACAAAACTTTAAGCATTCAAATCATTATTACCAAAACACATAAACTCAATACCAGAATTCATAAACCAAATACCAGAATAACTAATATACCAGTTAAACATAAACATAAATCACAGAATAATTACCATTCATCCATAACACATGACACCAAGATTTGTACGTGGAAAACCCGATAAAGGGAAAAACCACGGTGGGAAGCCTACCCACAGCTAGATAATACTTTTGTAGTAAGTATGTGATTATAATATGAGGGGCCTTCACATGCAGGAAGGCCAATAACCTAGAGCGCACTTATCATCATAAAAAGGAGCCTCAATGGATACAAAATAAATCCAAACTACAATCCGAAAAGAAGAGTGAACTGCAAAGATAGCATCTCCTATGCCTAAGTATAGTTTCGATTAAGCTAAGTATCAGAGGCCTTAAACCTTTCTTACCAACCCAATTCGATTGCCTATTATTGAAAAAACCTTTTGCATATGATTATAACATTATTCGCACACAGATAATCTCATAACCTTGACCTATGATCTACAAAGAGATCTTACATCAAATTTATATCAACCTAGGACCTAAACAATTAGGTCGGCCACCTAAAAGATAATACAATAAATTCATAACATAAAACCATAATCCAATGATCAACCAAGTCATCTTAGGCCAAAAATAATGTAAATCAATCATTAAATCCTGTCTGTAACGAATCAGGAACACCCTCCAACACATTACATAAGCTAGTCCATAACCTAGACAACACCGGACCCAAAATAGGTCGCCATAAACCAAATCCAACACCACTAATCAACATGAAAATGAACAAGATAACCATTAGCATCTTGAGAACCATCTAGAAGCTGCACCAACACCACTTATCATGTTCATCAAAATATCTTCAACAAAGCTTTGATGGTAAAACCCTTACCAGTAACCAGAAGGCTTACTAGAACAAATGATAGTGTCTGAGTCATCAAATCCCAAACCAATTGATCGTGATACATATTTGAATAACATGAATGACTTATCCAAAAAAATCCATAAACCAAAGCATGCCAGATCAATATCATAATCTAACCACTCTACCAGAAACAACCAGAAACCAGTAAACAACCAAAACAGTCGGTGTTGCCATCAATGACAAAACATCAATGCAACACATAATCAATTCCTCCAAATTGCCATCACCACCAGAGGTACTCTTTAAATCATCAACATCACCAACCCAATCAGCATCAATGTAAGCACATAACATGAAATCATCATTCCTTAGATATCCATGCCATAATCCATAGTTCCTTTTGTTAGAATTGCTAATACCGGAGGAAAACTGAGAGGGGGGGTGAATATGTTTTCCACAAGTTAAACAATTAATGCAGATTATAAACTATTTACCAGAGCTCAATATAGATAACACAGTGAAAGATAAAGCATGAAAGCACAGAACACACAACACCAATATTTTGATGTGGAAAACCCGGTAAAGGGAAAAACCAAGGTGGGAAACCCTACCCATAGTCAGATAATACTTGTGTAGCAGTACGTAAAATAATTACAATGGGGATTGCACTTGCAATCAGGCCAACCACCTAGAGCTCACTACTTATCAAAAAGGTAAGTTTCATTGACTTACATAAACATTGGACTACAATCCAGAGAAAATGAACTGTGAAAATAACATCTCCTAATTCTTGATATAGTTACGGTTAAGAACAGATGTCTACCTTGCAACTCTTAAACCTTCACAACCCTTCGTTGAATGATATATCTTTATTCACACAATTACCTCTCTCTAATAATGCAGACATAACCATACCATACCATACCATCCTCTATCATCCTTTCCAAATTACATGAATATATCGCCTATAAATACATATCATCAACCTTGATAACAAGGTCGGCTAAACCCTAAACAAATAAACAATAATTACAAAAAATTTCATCACACAATACCAATAGACCAATATTATAATTTACATTACATAGAATGGACCTAATTCAAATTCCCAAACAATTGTATCCATCTAAAATTCCGCTAAGACCAATTCCAACACGTTTCACCAACCAGTAGAAACTCTTAGTGCAAATAACACATAATAACCAACTGGGTCCAAATAGGACCATCAAATCATCATGCCAGCCAATGCAAAGCCAAAAAATAATTAGGACATGATCAAGAATGGCTTCAGTACATTAGGAACCATTCCTATAAGTTGGACCAAAATCACTTAACCAAATCATCGAATATCACCAACCAATAAAGCCAACTGGTACCAAGAAATATCAATTGGTAATCCAGAATACAAGCAATAGCTTCCGGAGCACCAAATCATGAACCAACTAAATGTGACAAGCATATAACCATCTTGAATAACCATCAAAAACCAAAACCAACAATCTGATCATACCAGATCAGAAACACTAATAACCAAGTCCAACCAGAATAATAACCAACCAGGATAGCAGTAACCAATCGGGATAGAACCATATCCAACTAGAGCACAACGTTGACATCAATGCCTTCACGTAAACAATTTTAGAATATTGGCAACACCTTTCAAGTACCGGAATATCCTCTTTACTATAGTGACATGACTCTCTTTCGGATAAGCTTGATAACTAGCAACCATGCACACAACATGCATAATGTCAGGTTTAGTCTGAATCAGGTAGAGCAGTCCACCAACCATAGATCTGTACAAGATTTGATTAGCTTTCAAAGATTCATTATTCTTAGACAATTTTGTTGGAAAATGCACAATCCAATGAGAAATTGTAGGTGATTGAAGGTATTGTCATTGATGGCTACCTTACAATCATACTACACCGGCAGGCACCAGCACAGGCACTGGTATCGGCACCGGTAGCGGCAAAGATGTTTACTGGCACCCCAACCAATAAGATTTTATTTTGTATTTAATTATAAAATCTTTTTTGTAAATCCTACAAGGCGAATTGTAAAATGACTCATATAAGTATGAGATCTTGTAAATCATTTGTAAGCAAAATGCATGGAAGGAATGTAATAGGTAGATGTGAATATTAAGGTAGACTTTGGAATACGGTTTTGGAAGTTGTATGAGCTTAAACCGGTACTAAACCTAGCATAACAAATGCTGAACTGAAGTAGTACATGTCATTGGATTTACATAATCCACTTTTGTAAGTCAGTGAGACTTCTTTTTTATTTGAGTAGTGAGCTTTAGGCAGTTGGCCTTCCTGCATATGCAGGCCCCTATTGTATCAGTAATATTCACTTATTGGCCAGTGAGTGAATATTGTGGGTCACAAATCCCACCAAGGTTTTTCCCACACCAGGTTTCCTCATTAAAAATATTGTGTTGTGGTGTGTTTTATATGTTGTGTTTGCTATTCTTATTTACTGCATTAATTCTTGTTTACCGGTACACTATTTTGGAATGCAATTTATTTAATAAATTTAGAAAATCCATTAACCAGTTAGATACTGATTCACCCCCCTCTCAGTATCTTTGGGAATCCTAACAATTAGTATCAGAGCTTGGTCCTCTATTTTCAAAAGCCTAACATCTTGAGGAAGATTCTGACACCGATACAGATGGAAAACTTGAGAAAGCAATTGGAAACAACTCTTGCAGATTATGATGCAGAAAAGTTGAAGAATATGAAACTTGAAGATGATTTGAAGGCTGCACAGGAAATCTCATAGTCTTCAATGTCTTTACAAAATCTCATTTCCAGCATCATTGATTCTCAAACATGAGATTTTGTAAAGAAGAATGAAAATATCTAGTAAAGACATTGAAGACTGAAAGAAGAATGAAGATGACTTGACTAGGAGAATCAATGATGCTAGAAAATAAAATCTAAGATTCAATCATGAAAATGATATGTTGAAGACAGATATAATTCACTTGGAGCATGATAAAACTGAACTCATGAGAAAGAAATATTTCATAGAAAATGAGTTGGCTACTGCAAATCAACACAAGAAGAAATTCAAGAAAAGTTCAGAGGAACTTGATGACATGTTGAAAAATTAGAAACCTAATGGAGATACTAATGGTCTGGACTTTGAAGTTGGTGAAAGCTTCGGTACTACAAACAATCATGATCACAGTAAAACGGTAAGACAACCTAATGCCTACAAATTCAATGGAAAATGCTTTAACTATAACAAGTATGGTCATAGAGAAAATCAGTGTAGATCTAGAAATTATCAAAACACCAATGCACCCACTGGTCAATGTTCTAAATGCAACAAGGTTGGTCATAATTCAAAAAATTGCAGAATGAATGTTAGATGTTATGTTTGTGAAAGATTTGAAAACTTATCTAATCAATGCAGAACACATACCAGCATAGGATATAGAAAATCTATTCAGATAAACAATGTGACTCATTATGCTTGTAACAAGATTTGACATATTGAAAAAAATTGTAGAAGTAAGGCATCACCGGCAAATAACAAAGGACCTAGTTTGAAAGGTAAAGAGAAGGTTGAAGAAGTAAAGCAAGAAATTTCAAAAAAATGGATCAGGAAGTTAGATATGGATGTTAATGAAGCTATTCCTTCACCGGTAGAATAGAGTATTGTTGGGTCCTGGAGACAACTAAGAGGGGGGGGAGGGTGTGAATCAGTTGTCTCATAAATTCAAACCAAAAACTAATTAACCAACTTAATGCTTAATACCGGTAAACCAGTTAAGTATGTTGGTAGACAATGTTAACAGTAAATTGCTATACCGGTAAGGAGTAATGCATGAAACATAAACATAAAGTCATCCACAACACATAACACCAATATTTGTACATGGACACCCTGTAAGGGGAAAAACCATGGTGGGAAACCTTACCCACAATCAAATGATACTACTACAGATAGTAAGTGTACATAATGGGGTCTGCACATGCAGAAAGGCCAACAGCCTAGAGCTCACTACTCAATCACAAAATGGGAGTCACACTGACTACAGTTGGATGGTTAAATCCAATAAGAATGTACTACACAAAATAGCATCTTCATATGCTGGATTCAGTACCGGTGTAATGTTGATATGCTTCTACAAAAACCTAACTTCACCTTCAAATGATGTCTTCATGTATACCTCTGCTTGATCTCGCATATACCTTCACTCAATTCTTTTTCGCATTCCACACTTGATCTTACAAATAAGATCTTACATATATATTATGTACCCTAAGACCAATTTTAGTAGGTCAGCTCTACAAGATATTACAATAAAATCATTTTACAAATAATATCATATTCGATGCAATAACCGATTGAACATGTCGGCTTAATGCATTTACAACAATAATAAATCATCTCCATAGCGTGTCATGCTGATCTGGAAAAGATAAACCTGTCGGTGTAACCCTAGATAACCTGGACCTATTTGTCAGTAAAAGAAAATATGCAAATATGAATATACCAATGATTAATTCTTCAAAAAAAAGTGTCCACATGATGTCTTCGACATTACCAAGTGTCTTCCATATCATTCCAAATATCGGTGAACATTATATCTTGTCGGTGAACCATATACCAATAATTGTTGCACAGTTTACTTGCTTGTCGGTGAATGTTGTTGGATCTCCAAAGTGCTAGTTTTCAGTAGGTGTTGACATCAATGACAAAACCATACCAAAATACCAACAATCTCCCCCTTTGGCATTGATGGCAACAAAAGATGGAAAAACCATCAAAGTGCCAAAACAGAAATGCCAAATACCAAAAACCAACAATCTCCCTTAGACAAAAATTTCTTCCCCTGGGAGCAACATGTGTTTATGCAAAGATTAATACCAATCTCTCCTCAAAATATAATGTGTTTTTCCATACATATATGTCCCCCTTTGACATCAAATGCCAAAGCTACAAAATTCAAGTTCATACAAAATACCAACTACTCCCCCTGAGAAGTAGCTTCCTCATCAAATACCGGAATAAAATATTTGTCTTTTAATTATGCCGGTTGAAGACAATCACCAACTGTCTAAGTCTCTACCAGTGGTGGTATGACTCCAAGCTGATCTCTGAGATATTTAAAAGTCTCCTTAGGCAAAGGTTTTGTGAAAATATCTGCAAGTTGTTCTTTAGTATTCACATAAACCAGTTTTATCTCCTTTTCTTCAACTTTTTCCCTTAGAAAATTTAGTTTGATAGAAACATGTTTAGTTTTAGAATGTAATA
Organism: Cryptomeria japonica; assembly: GCF_030272615.1. Taxonomy (NCBI): domain Eukaryota; kingdom Viridiplantae; phylum Streptophyta; class Pinopsida; order Cupressales; family Cupressaceae; genus Cryptomeria; species Cryptomeria japonica. The sequence goes on along the minus strand of NC_081407.1, from coordinate 54,994,469 downwards.
CCGGATTTTTAGATACATCAATTGCTCCAGTGTTATCATAGTAGATACTTATAGGTTCCTTGCATTTTACCTTGATGTCTTTCAACATTTGCTTAAGCCATAGTACCTGTGTATAGTTAGTTGCTGCTACAACATATTCTGATTCTATTGTTGATAAAGATGTACAACTTTGTTTCTTACTCAACCAAGAAACTAATCTCTTTCCAAGAAAGAATTCTCCTTCTGTGGTGCTTTTCCTATCATCCACATCTCCTACCCAATATTTGTACGTGGAAACCCTGTAAGGGGAAAAACCATGGTGGGAAACCTTACCCACAATCAAATGATACTACTACAGATAGTAAGTGTACATAATGGGGTCTGCACATGCAGAAAGGCCAACAGCCTAGAGCTCACTACTCAATCACAAAATGGGAGTCACACTGACTACAGTTGGATGGTTAAATCCAATAAGAATGTACTACACAAAATAGCATCTTCATATGTTGGATTCAGTACCGGTGTAATGTTGATATGCTTCTACAAAAACCTAACTTCACCTTCAAATGATGTCTTCATGTATACCTCTGCTTGATCTCGCATATACCTTCACTCAATTCTTTTTCGCATTCCACACTTGATCTTACAAATAAGATCTTACATATATATCATGTACCCTAAGACCAATTTTAGTAGGTCAGCTCTACAAGATATTACAATAAAATCATTTTACAAATAATATCATATTCGATGCAATAACCGATTGAACATGTCGGCTTAATGCATTTACAACAATAATAAATCATCTCCATAGCGTGCCATGCTGATCTGGAAAAGATAAACCTGTCGGTGTAACCCTAGATAACCTGGACCTATTTGTCGGTAAAAGCAAATATGCAAATATGAATATACCAATGATTAATTCTTCAAAACAAAGTGTCCACACGATGTCTTCGACATTACCAAGTGTCTTCCATATCATTCCAGATACCGGTGAACATTATATCCTGCCGATGAACCATATACCAGTAACTATTGCACAGTTTACTTGCTTGCCGGTGAATGTTGCTCGATCTCCAAAATTCTAGTTTTCAGTAGGTGTTGACATCAATGACAAAACCATACCAAAATACCAACAATCTCCCCCTTTGGCATTGATGGCAACACAAGATGGAAAAACCATCAAAGAGCCAAAACAGAAATGCCAAATACCAAAAACCAACAATCTCCCTTAGACAAAAATTTCTTCCCCTGGGAGCAACATGTGTTTATGTGAAGATTAATACCAATCAATCCTAAAAAGATAAAGTGTTTTTCCATAGATATCTATCCCCCTTTGACATCAAGTGCCAAAGCTACAAAATTCAAGTTCATACAAAATACCAACTACTCCCCCTGAGAAGTAGCTTCCTCATCAAATACCGGAATAAAATATTTGTCTTTTAATTCTATCGGTTGATGACAATCATCAACTGTCTAAGTCTCTACCAGTGGTGGTAAGACTCCAAGCTGATCTCTGAGATATTCAAAAGTCTCCTTAGGCAAAGGTTTTGTGAAAATATCTGCAAGTTGTTCTTTAGTATTCACATAAACTAGTTTTATCTCCTTTTCTTCAACTTTTTCCCTTAGAAAATTTAGTTTGATAGAAACATGTTTAGTTTCAGAATGTAATACTGGATTTTTAGATATATCAATTGCTCCAGTGTTATCACAGTAGATAGTAATAGGTTCCTTGCATTTTACCTTGATGTCTTTCAACATTTTCTTAAGCCAGAGTACCTGTGTACAGTTAGTTGTTGTTGCAACATATTCAGATTATGTTGTTGATAAAGATGTACAACTCTTTTTCTTACTCAACCAAGAAATTAATCTCTTTCAAAGAAAGAATTCTCTTCCAGTGGTGCTTTTTCTATCATCCACATGTCCTGCCCAATATTTGTACGTGGAAACCCTGTAAGGGGAAAAACCATGGTGGGAAACCTTACCCACAATCAGATGATACTACTGCAAATAGTAAGTGTACATAATGATGTCTGCACATGCAAAAAGGCCAACAACCTAGAGCTCACTGCTCAATCACAAAATGGGATTCACACTGACTACAGTTGGATGGTTAAATCCAACAAGAATGTACTACACAAAATAGCATCTTCATATGCTGGATTCAGTACCGGTGTAATGCTGATATGCTTCTACAAAAACCTAACTTCACCTTCAAATGATGTCTTCGTGTATACCTCTACTTGATCTCGCATATACCTTCACTCAATTCTTTTTTTCTTTCCACACTTGATCTTACAAATAAGATCTTACATATACATCATACCCTAAGACCAATTTTAGTAGGTCGGCTCTACAAGATATTACAACAAAATCATTTTACAAATAATATCATATCCGATGCAATAACCGATTGAACATGTCGGCTTAATGCATTTACAACAATAATAAATCATCTCCATAGCGTGCCATGCTGAACTGGAAAAGATAAACCTGTCAGTGTAACCCTAGATAACCTGGACCTATTTGCCGGTAAAAGAAAATATGCAAATATGAATATACCAATGATTAATTCTTCAAAACAAAGTGTCCACATGATGTCTTCGACATTACCAAGTGTCTTCCATATCATTCCAGATACCGGTGAACATTATATCCTGCCGGTGAACCATATACCAGTAACTGTTGCACAGTTTACTTGCTTGCCGGTGAATGTTGCTGGATCTCCAAAGTGCTAGTTTTCAATAGGTGTTGACATCAATGACAAAACCATACCAAAATACCAACAAGTATCACTCCATCGGCAGGAGATTCTTCATCTAACTAAAAAGAAACCTTTTGGGGGTATGGAAACGAATTGAAAAACATGCTAGTTTACCCTCAGTTGATGGTGAGAAGTTGAAATACTTTTTTACCGGCAGATGTGTTAAGTTTCACTTAACCGACCGGCATTTAATATGGTAGTTGAAGGAAATAACATTATAAAGGAAGTGTTTTGGCTCTTTTTCATTCACCGAGCATTCAAATTTCTTTTAGAGCACAAAAATCCCGGGCGAAGGCATCCATAGCGAGAAGTGAAGTAAATATTTCAAGCATTCAAACCTAAAGGCAGATTAAGGTATTTATACAATGGCTTCCTCCTCTGCACCTAAATTAATTGCAAACCCTACTGTAATTGAAGTGATTAAACGCCCTAGGCCTATATTTAAAATTATTCATGAAATTGCGAACAAAGATGATACCCTAGGAGCATTTTCAAAAATACCCAAAGGAGTTGCTTAAGCTAAGGATCCTAGAATTTACATACATTGTCATATTGAAGAACTAGGAGTTGAAGAGATAATGAACATGTATACAGCAGTAATTTGTGATGTTAATGGAAATATGAAACAGGAAAATAAGATAGTTGAAACCCTAGGTTTTGTGGAGATTCTTAGTATCCCTGATTTTCCAAAGGATGTTATAAGGATTGTATTAAGCAGAGTACATGGGGAGTTCTTTTGGTTGGATTCCATTCACAAGATAACAAAAGAAGCAGTTAGGGTAGTGACAGGCTTACCTTCCACCGGTAGCAGGCCTGACAAAACTAAAAAGGTTCCAAATGACACTATAATGACCCTAACTGGCGCAACCTTTGATAAGAGATCCTTGAGAGTGAATGATGTAAAGGATATCAATGTAAAATTGATTAGAATGATTCTTGGATACAAAGTTACACATGCCAACAGATTAAATTTTGTTTCTAGCTTATGTATCAAAAGTGTTTATGACATGGTAAACAATAATACAAAGATTGACATATGTGAATGGTTAAAAGATGAGCTAATAGACAATCTGAAGAAGATCAAAGGGGACAAGAAAGGGACATTCAGATCTGGCAACCTACTTGTATGCTTACTACTATATATCACTAAGGAAGTTCCCAGTATTGGTAGAAGGATTTTGGATTTGACATACCGGTAGGAAAACAACTTCTGGATATTCTAAACAACATGGGAGATGATAGGGAGAAGAACATAAATGAACATTTTCAGGCACTGAAGGCTAGGATGAAAACCAGGATAAGGCTATCTCAAGCTATAGTTGATAAATATCAAAAGGATATATGCTTTGTGATAAAGAAAGATGAAATCTAGATGGAGGTAGTGGTTCCGAGGACAGTTTGGGTTACAGAAATGGGATATGAAGTTGAAGAGAACATAATAGAAACTTATGCAAAAGCACTTCTAGAAGCCCCTAAAGAACCAACAGAAGAAGTATTTGGAAATGCAAAAACAATTGAAAGCAAAGTTTAATCACAGAAAATAATAAAGAAAATCGAACAAACAGTTAGAAAAGGAACAAGGCAGGCAAAAGCAATCAAGGAAGACATATTGAACAAAACTGGTATTAAGGAGAGCGACTTAGAAGGATTACAACTGGAAACACATCTTTCACTGGTTGGTACCTCCTCTGACAGTGAAATACCAGCAGAGTTTAAAAGGGTAGTAAGAAAAAGAAAACCTTCATCGGTACCCGCTCCTACACCTAAGAGAACAAGACAAAAACAACAAGCAGTTAGTCCTTCGGAAAAGAAGATGACTCGAAGAAAGAAGAAAATAAAACAAGTTGTTCCTCCACTTGACAATATTCTACATGAAATAACTGAAGATGGCAACTTATCGAAAATTAGCAAGTTGTATAACACATTTTCAAATGAAGAAAAAGAAAGCATAGAAAATAGTGTTATCCTGCACTTGGATATCTACAAGAAATTTTTTATTGAGGTTGTAGATGATTTACCAAGTGACTTGTATAGAAGGTTATATGCTAAAAGGTTAACAATTATTGAATTGGATAAGAAGATAAAAATAGAAAATCTACTTGCAGTTCACCCAGTGAATTCAACACAAGAGATTGATAAATTAATAAGTGAGGAGAACCCAACAATATTTTCAACTGGTCACCGGCATGTAGCATTAATGGTTGGTAGAGTTAATGAGATCACAAAAGAGCTTTAACAACCAAAGACTTTTAAAGTCTATCAAAAAGAAAAGGATAAAGGTAAAGATAGGGTAGGTGGGCCTCTGAGCATAAAGATAACAAATGACTTGCCCCCACCTCCTTCTAATACTCCACCGGCACAAATTGTTGATACACCACCAGCAACAGATAATGTTGACAGTATGGAGACAACACATGAGGACACAAACCATGATTCAGAGGTGCTGTTTACAATGAATATTGACACATAGGAAGTTAACATTATGGTGGATAAGGAAACAATTGAGAAGAGAGATGTGGCAACTGAACCACCGGCAGAAGACATTACAGTTGAGACAAATATTGAGGATACAGTTGGCAATATTGAAATTGGGATTGAAGAACAAACTAAACAGTCAACTAACCCGCTGGATACAGGAAAGGCAGATACCACTGGTGTACATACTGATGTATCTATTGAGCAACCGACAACCGATAGTACTGACAAATCTATTGAGATCCCAGTTGTAGACAGTTCAGAGGTAAACACAGAGAAACCGACAATGAAAATTTATGAGAAACAGACTGAGGTACACACTAAGAAATTCGATGAGAAGAAGGATGAGGTAAAGGTTAATGCAGAGACTGTACCACCGGCAATAGCTGAGAAACCTAAACCCTTGCTAGTAGAAATGCAAACTCAAACTGACCTACCAGAGGTCACCATAAGCAAAGAGGTTCCTCACACCGACGGATTACAGATTGTTAAGACAGTTGGTCAATCATCTCATTCTTCACTGACACAATTCCGGCCAACCAATGTAACAAAGGTATTGCTTGATTCAATTAAGAAAATAACTAATTACAATGCACTTGCATATAAGGCAATTGATGACACCATACCAATTTTGAAGATGATTGCACCCAAGTGTAACATAGAGAATAAAGATTCCTTAGGCAAATTAGACACATTGTCTAAATACATAACCAACAATCTTCTAACAATTGATCAGATCAATGAGGAGACTTTCAAAAAGAAAATAAATAAAGAGAAGGAAAAATTATTTGAGGAAACAACAAAGAAGAGTAAGGAACATATTGATACATTATTACTGGCAAGAGGAAAGACAATTTTGGAATTCAATAAATTGTACAGAGATACATGTAAGACAAACATTTTGATAGAGGATATAGATACAGATATCAACAAAGCATAGAGGGAAATCAATAATATTGCTGACAATTTAATAGGTTCATCAGACTCCATATTGGTAGTAGAACAAGAAATTACTGGCTATGAAGATAAAATTGAAAAACTTGAAAATGATAAGGAGAGATTAAAGTTTAAAGCAAAAGAACTGAAATGCAGACTAGGTCCTAAACTAGATATCCTCATCTCTTTGAGAAAAGAGATTTCAAAAGCTCTTGTTTTGGGACTTAAGACACCCAAAGAGAAAATGCACATACTCACTAGTACAATCCAAAGGACACAAGCAACACTAAAAGATAGTGAGAGGTTCTATAACAGTCTAAATTTTGCATTAGCAGATTTGTATCAGATTGTAACCAACCGGTTATAAGGATCCAGACAGGAACTACACTCAAGTGATACTGAATGATAGCCTTTGTCATTGATGCCAAAGGGGGAGTAGTAGAGGATGAGAAAAATGATTGATAGAAGAGATCATCTTCTCAAGGGGAGCACACAGTTTTGGTAAGATTTTTGGACAAACACTTTTTGGATACAATCTTGGCTTTTTCTCATGAGTGTTTCCATCAATGCCAAAAGGGGAGATTGTTGGCAAATGCACACTCCAATGAGAAATTGTAGGTGATTTAAAGTATTGTCATTGATGCCAACCTTACAATCCTATGGCATGGGTAAACACTGGCACCGACACCGGCACTAGCAAAGATGTTTACCGGCACCCCAACCAATAGGATTTTATTTTATATTTAATTGTAAAATCTTTTTTGTAAAGATGACAAGGTGAATTGTAAAAGGACTCATATAAGTATGAGATCTTGTAAATCATTTGTAGTGAAATGCATGGAAGGAATGTAATAGGAAGATGTTGTATGAGCTTAAACTGGTACTGAACTTGGCATAGCAGATGTTGAACTGAAGTAGTACATGTCATTGGATTTACATAATCCACTTTTGTAAGTCAACCAGACTTCCCCTTTTGTATTTGAGTAGTGAGCTTTAGGCAGTTGGCCTTCCTACATGTGTAGGCCCCTATTGTATCAATAATATTCACTTATTGGCTAGTGAGTGAATATTGTGGGTCACAAATATCATTTAGGTTTTTCCCACATCGGGTTTCCTCGTTAAAAATATTGTGTTATGGTGTGCTTTCTATGTTGTGTTTACTGTTCTTATTTACTGCATTAATTCTTGTTTACCGATACACTATTTTGAAATGCAATTTATTTAATAAGTTTAGAAAATCCATTAACTGGTTAGATACTAATTCACCCCCCCTCTCAATATCTTTGGGAATCCTAACAAATTTGCAGCTAGACACCATAGGAGTTCCAACTGGTTTGGAATCATCTAACCCAAACATATTCAGTAATTCCTTCACATATTTAGCTTGAGATATAAAAATACATTTTTCAGTCTATAAAATCTACAAGCCTAAGAAAAATTTCCTTTCGCCTATCATAGACATCTCAAATTTTTTCTATATATCACTAGCAAACTTCATGCTGAAGTCATCATCCCCTCCAAAGATAATTTCATCAACAAAAACTTCAACCATCAAAATGTTATTATTCTCAATCTTAAAATATAAATTACTATCAGTAGTACCTTTATTAAATCCCAATTTCAACAAATACTTGTCTGATCTAGCATACCAAGCTCTAGGGGCTTTTTTCGGTCCATAAAGAGCTTTCTCCAGTTTGCATACCATGTCTCCATCATTGGATAATAAAAATCCATCAGGTTGCTCAATGTAGACTTCTTTCTCAAGATCATCATTCAAAAATGTTGACTTGACATCCATCTGATATACCTGGAAATCCTTATAAGCACCATATGCAAGCAATACTTTACCAACTTCAATTCTAGCTACCGGAGCAAAAGTCTCCTCATAATCAATTCCTTCTTTTTGTGAATATCTTTTGCATACTAATCTTGCTTTATTTTTTACTTCACCGACTTCATTCAATTTGTTTTTAAATACCCATTTAGTACCAATCGCATTCATGTCTTTAGGTCTAGGAAAAAGCTCCAATGTGTTATTCTTTTCAATTTGATTCAATTATTCTTCCATAGTCTTTTATCTAGTTTTCATCTTTGCAAGATTCAACAACATCTTTAGGTTCAGTTTTAGAAATCAAACATACCTCTTCAATACCTAGCCTTCTTATAGTCATCCCACCTTCATTTTTATCACCCATGATCTGATTTTCAAAATGATTCAATGTTACATACCTCAGAGTCTTCTGATTTTTCAGGTTCCTACACCTCTTCACCGGCAGCAACAATATCCAAATGAATAGTCTCTACCAGATCATTCTACTTCAATTATTTTTTCTGAATTTGCATTAAGACAACATTCTGATCATCATCATATTGCATCCTCTCATTTCTTTTCCATAGTTCTCATCAACCTTCACATTTGCACTTCCCACTATCTTTCTCAGTCTCTTATTGTAGCATTGGTAGGCTTTGCTCTTTGTTTAATATCTCAAGAAAATTCCTTCATCACTTCTTGCATCAAACTTCCCTATATCCTCATCTCTCTTGATATAACTTTTGCTTCCAAAAAAATTCAAATATCTCACAATAGGAACATGACCAAACCATATCTCATAAGGAGTATTATTGAGATCACCTTTTATATGTACTTAGTTGAATGTGTAAATAGAAGTGCTAACAACTTCTCTCCAATAGATCTTAGAAATATTCCCTTCAATCAGCATAGTCCTTGCAGCATCCAAGATAGTTATGTTCTTCCTTTCAACAACTCTATTTTTTTGTGGGGTTCTAGGAGCAGATAATTGTCTTCTAATTCCATGCTTCTCATAGAATGAGTCAAACTCACCAGAACAAAATTCTCCTCCTCTATCAAATCTCAGACATTTCAGCTTCAATCCTATCGCGGTCTCAACCTTTTCTTTGAATATCTTGAATTTATCCAATGCTTCTGATTTTTCCCTCAAAAAGGCAACCCACATCATCCTCAAATAATCATCAATCAGTAATATGAAATATCTATCACCTTGCACACTTCTTATACTTGTAGGTCCACATAGGTTAGTATGCACAAGATCTAGCAATCCATTAGATGTATACTGCTTACTCTTGAAAGAAATTCTCGTTTGCTTTCCCATTTGAACTTCCTTAAATACCGGATTAGCAAGCTTAACAATTTTAGGCAAATCTCTAACAGCTTGAGTAGAATTGATCTTAATTATTGAATCAAAACAAACATGACACATTCTCCTATGCCATAACCAACTTTTATCAATCTGAGCAATCAAGCAACGTTTCCCACGGGCATTCAAATGAAAGATATTACCTTCAATCTTAGTTCCTGATGCAATTTCTATACCAGAGGTATTTAGGATCTTGTAATTCCTATTCTTGAATTGGAAACCATAACCTTTGTCAACCATTTATCCAATACTTAAAATATTATGCTTCAAACCTTCAACATACAAGACATCATCAGTGTTATGCTTACCATCAAAGGAAATAAAACATGTACCACATATCACATAGGCTTTGTCATCTCCAAATCTTAATATTCCACTATCATACTTCTCTATATTCACAAATTTTCTTTTATCACCGGTCATATGATGTGAACAACCACTATCAATCGCCCATTCATCTTTCTCTTCAACTTTAGCAGCTAAATCTTTCTCCTCAATAGTGCAACTTGTGGAATCAACAAGTACCAGTCCATCTTCTTTAATAGAAATAAACACAATTTCATCTCCTTTTGATTCTTCATCTATAACACCTTCATCAGCAACATAATAATAGTTCTTCTGATGTTTATACTTCCAGTTAGACTTGTGAGGCTTATCATACTTCTCATGCTTCTCATATCTATCATGCTTATCAAATTTATCATGCCTATTATATTTAGACATTCTCTCTTAGCACCTAGAAGAAAAATGTCCTATCTTATTGCAAGAGAAACATTTTAGAGGCAATTTTCCATCATACTTACCAGCTCCTTTAAGAAATATTCGTGCAATCAATTCTTCAAGCTCATCCAATTCTCTTTCTTTCTCTTTCATTTCTCTTCTATCTCTTTCATATCTAGATATTTTGCATTCTTCAGGATCATACTTCTGCTTTTCAGATTTAGATGCTCTAAATGTTGTCTCAGACTTTCCATGTGATTCACCAAATTCATTCAATTCAAATGCAACAATCTTTCCAACCAACATATCTCTTGTCATGATAGTCACACTCCAGATCTCATTAATAGTAGCTACCTTATATTTGTAAGAAAGAGGTAATGATCTCAACACCTTAGCAACAATTTCATCTTCTTTAAGGGTTCCACCAGCACATCTAATACCTAGGACAAGTTCATTCACCTTATCCATGAAGGATTTTATGTTCTCATCTTCTCCCATTTTCAGCATCTCATACTTCCCTTCAAACTCTGCAACTTAGAAACTTTGACTTGTTTATCTCCTTCATACAAGTTCTCAAGCTTCTCCAAGATCTCGTGAGCAGTCTGAAGTTCGATCACATTTGTCATCTCGAAATTAGTCAGGGCACTCAACAATGCTTCCTTAGTTCTAATGTTATTTTCATCATCCTTGATCTAAGTCGCAGTAATCGATCCATTCTGAGGAACAGAATAGGCATCCTTTGAAATCTTCCAGTAATCCTCTCTAAGACATCTCAAGTGCACCTCCATTCGGTTCTTCCATATAGCATAGTTACTTCCATCAAATCTCAGACCCTCCTTAAAAATAACAGCTCCAGTTGCCATCCCGAATCACCTCAAGCGTTCAAGCTTCTTTTGGAGGATCCATCTCTGATACCAATTATTGGCAACAACAATGAAGGAAAACTGAGAGGGGGGGTGAATCAGTTTTCGTTAGATTAGCAAACTTAACCTCAAATACAAATCTAATTAACTGCAACAATAAAAAAGATAAGCAAATTGATAGCACAACACACAACACCAAGATTTTGATGTGGAAAACCTAGTTAAAGGAGAAACCACACTAGGAACCTACCCACAATAAGATGATACTCTTGCAGTAGTACGTGAAAATAGTTACAATGGGGAATGTACATGCATTTAGGCTCACTTCCTAGAGCTAACTGCTCAAAATATAATAACCCAAAAGGCTACAACCCTCAGGGAAGGTTCACTATCTTACAAGGAAGTCTCACCGACCTATAAAATATTCGAACAACAATCTAAAAGAAAATGAACTAAAAGAATAGCATTTGCAAATGCCTGATGATAGTTTCTGTTAAGCACATTTTTCTGCTCTACAACACTTCAATCTTTGATCAATCACAATATCGAAGGATGTATTTGCTTATTTGCACCTTTACCATTCTCTGATAATGTAGGCACTTCATCATCTATCAAATTACATGAATAACTCATATATATATATATATATATATATATATATATATATATATATCATCAACCTTGACAACAAGGTCTGCTCAAGCCAAAAAGACCTAATTACAAAATCTCATCACACAATCCAAAGATCAACCACCAAGATAATATTATAATATACATGACATAAGATGGACCTAAACCAAATGCTCAAACATGCAACACCACCAGAAATTTTGCCAAGATCAAATGCAACACGTTACACCACCAAATAGGTCTCATATAGCAAGAACAAAACCACCAGATAAACAAAACACCAAAACCATGCACAACGATCAATGTAGATCATAAAAACAAATAGGGCATAATTAGGAAACACCAGCAAGAACATTAGAATCATCTGTAATAGTTGTAACAACACCACTTATCAAATCTTCACCGATCAACTTTTGAAACTCTAGAATAATCAAACAGCAACAACTGCCATGAGGAAAGATAACTTCCGGAGCACCAAATCATGAACCGTTTGAAATGAAGATACATAAAAACATCCCAAACAATCTCCCAAAACTGCAACTCAAGATCTGATCACACTGGAATATACCAGAGGAAATACCGAACTCTGCAAAGCACTGATCAGAAAAACCAAACTATAAACCGGATCATATGATATGATCAATTAAGCTCCCAGATCACTAAAACAAATATATAAAGATGTAATGATACTATAAATACTCCATATACCGAACCATGATCCCAAAAAAAAAATCTACAACCATCGGAGCAATAAATAATAAGAATATGTTGACATCAATGACAACAACATATCCTAGCAGCAACAATATCCAACAAAGTGCAACTTAGAGGAATGTAGACTCAAGCTAACAATGCAATATGGGTCCCAACTACTAGGCCATATTAGTTTCCTATATAAAAAATGCAATGCAATCTCTCACAAACGGGAGAAAGAGAGAAAAACCTAATGGGGAAAAGCTCCCCTTGCAAAAGAGATGAAAATACAAAAGAACTCTTAAAGAAGAAGGGCAAAACCTCAAGAGAGGAAAAAGTCCCCCCACAAGAGAGAAGAGGAAAGACCATGAAGCCCTCGCTCAATGTAGAATCTCTTGCAAAGATGGTCCAATGATGACAACTAGTATTCCTCCCCATTAGGAAGAAACAAAGCCAATTTTGCACCAAGAATGTTAAAGTGTGACTAAACCAGATACCTTTGTCAATGAAGAACTGAGGATGAATCACTCACTACAACATGATAAAGATCAAGCATGGACACATGTTTGAGTATCAACTAGATATCCATCAATGACAAATTGGTACAATCTATGTCTTATTGGAGCCATGCACAAATTTGTATAATCTAAATCTCAATTGGAGCCATGCACCAAGTCTCACAAGATATTTCCTAATCTATGAAGTACAAGAGGATTACATCAAAAATATTATCAATGACAAGGTACAAAGAAGAATGACACTTTATATTAGTGTGTGTACAACACAACTCATGCAAGAGAACACAACATGATGATGCAAATCTAGAAACATGAAGATGATGCCACCAAAAATATGTCCTACAGAAGACTACAAATGAAGATGTATCTGATTGGTATTTCGCCAAGAAAAATGTAGGAGCAAACTTACCCCCCTTGGATACCAATTGGAAGGTGCTGCAAGACAGGTTTGTAGGTGGACAAGAAAAAAATGTTCTCAATTTTGTTTATTTAATGAAAAATTTGTTTTTAAAAGATTTTAAAAATCTTAATAAAAACCATTATTAAAATTCATGAAAAAAACTTCATTAAAAATTTATTTTTGAAAAAAAAACTTTATTAGAATACATTCATACATACATATATATATATATATAATTTTAAAAATCTTATTAAAAAACTTTTTTCATAATTTTTTTTAATATAAAAAATTAATTAAAAATTATTAAAGAAATACTTATTAAAAGTTTTATTTATAAAAAAGTTTATTAAAAAAAATTAATTTAAAAAAAAAATTAAAATTTTTGTTTAAATAAAAAAAAGACAGGTCGAGTTGACTTACCACAATTGTAGTTGTGACAGGAAGACCAGCCGCCCCTGAGGTTCCTGCAATATTGACAGCCTATGGGACACAAGTTTGTTAGCCTATGGTACTCATAGGTCCGATAGCCTGTGGTGCCCACAGGTACCGTCAGTACATATGAAATTGCAAGTAAAACAATTTTTTTTTAACTTTTAAAACATAAAAAAAACTACGGTGACCACCTTTCTTTTTTATTTTTCAATTTTTAAATTAAATTTAATAGAAAAAAAATTTTAAAATGAAAAAAAAAATATTTCTTTTTCTAAAAATACTAAAATTGTGCCTGCTACGTGTCCATACCATCGACCAGGAAGGAGATTTTATTTTTCAACTTCAGGTGCCTTGCTCTGATTTGGATGAATGGACATGTGATCTTAGGGTTTTTGGGTCTTTTGAGCACAATAGCGATGTGGGATTTGGTCCAAAGTGCTCCAAAATTGTAGATCGCTCTCAGGTTAGGTAACCACCCTCCACCTTCAAACGGCTGTAGATTTGGCCTCTAATGTCATATTTTGACAAAATGAAAGGTGATTCTGACTTTCTCTAACCTCCTCAATCCAATGGTGACCTTAGATTTGACCCAATAAGCTCCAATATTAACCTACACAATAGAATTATCCAAAATACAAAACCCCATATTGTATCAAAATTCTCTCAAATGGTAAACCAATGGCACTATAATGGTTGTAATACTATGTAAGAATTTTCTATAGATTTGATACCATGTGATAATTTTCCTATAGAAATCCAAGATCTGGATGCCATTGAATAGCCTAAAAACAAGAGAGAAAAAATAGGCAAGAACAAATTGTATTCTTATCAAGATGCAAAAATCCATCAACTATACAATGAAGATGAACCTACTTATAAAAGAAAGGGTATCAGAGGACACAATCATAACATGTAACCTAATGAGATACAAGGGTAGGTAGGGGTAGATAGGAGAAAAATTATATAATTTCACTAAAAGTGGATCACCCATTAAAGGTGGAATTTCTCCTACAACCATTTTCTCTAGATATGCAATTCCTTAAATTTCTCATATACAATTTACTATGAAATGTATTACCCTAAGTCAACTTAAGTAAAGTGTAATTATATGAGATCTAATGTGATATATAAAATCTTTGATGACTTCTCTTGTCCTGCTATTGGATTGATTACCCTTCTGGTTGAGTTTGGTACTAAATCTTTAGACATTAATTTTGTCATTATTCCTACATCGGAACAATTTCATGTGAAGTTGGGACATCCTTGGCTCTCTTCCATGAAAGTTATCCCTTCTACTATTCATAAGTTCTTGAAATTCCCTCTTAATGACAACATTGTAAAAATTAATCATAGCATGTACCAACCCACGATAAGGCAAGGGGATGTTAATCTTGATTACTTTTGGTCTAAACAATTTGAACCTCTTAAACCTTGAAGTGATTCTCTTTTTCAATCTTATAAAAGATGGAAGAATGATATGATCCTGTCCTTGAGAAAGCCTAGAGATCCTAATCCCATTCCTCTTCTTCATAATCAACCTATTTCTCCTCATGATGGACCCAGCCTTCTTCCTATACCTTCTACTCCTTTATATGTCACGGTTCCACCTCCTACCTTTTACAAAGGAAATCATCCACCATTCCCTGTCTTTCAACCTAATAAAATTTCTCCTTGACACCCTTCTTCAAAAGAAGATAAGAAGAATATACTTGCTCATCCCAAACCTTCACAACTTTCAACTAAAACTAAAAGAAACTATTATGCGAGAGAACATCGACAAAGACGTTGTGTTAGAGCTCATGAACTTGCTTCTCAACCTGTTTCCTCTCTAAAGACTCCAAATGTCGACATGATCCCATTTGTCCATCCTTCACCTAACCCTAGGGAGGAAGTTCAACTTAAATCTCCAAGACACAAAATTCTTGAGAAAAATGATGATTCATGTTCTATTATAACTAAAGATTCTATTTTTATTAATCTCTATGAAGAGATAAATGAAAATGATGTTCATGCTAACAATGTTGATTCAAGTGATGAATATGTTGATGTTGACAATGATTTATCTAAATAATTTTAACAAGTATTAATCCTATCTTCTAGAAATAGACAAAGTGATCCATCATTAGAGCATGGTCCTTGTTTGGAACTTGTGATAGCTCCATCTACTATGCACGGTGTGGCTCCTCTTGCATATTGTCCACCTTCCCAAGACAATGTTCAGTGAGATGGGGAGGTGGATGAATTGTTCTATTAACTTCATTCGTGCCATAGATCATTTGTTTTCCAGTTCTTCTATTTGTTGTACCTAGTGTTGTCTACTTGAGGACAATGCAAAGAATTGAGATTTCTTTTGGTCCCTCCCATTGACTCAAAAGACACATGTTCCCTTCTTCCATAGTGGTTCTACTTTCTTTGGGGGATGAGGACAATTATATATATATATATATATATATATATATATATATATATATATATATATATATATATATATATATATATATATATATATATCATAAGAGCATACTGACCCTAGAGCTAAGTAGAGCCTTTATGTGTTTTAATTTTTGTGATCATTATGCTTTGATTTGTCCTTCTTGGGGGCATATCATTGTGATAATGTTCTTCTCTTTTGGATGAATGTATACTACCTTAAAGAAATTTCTCTCATCATAGCATACATAATCATTTTAACATGGGGGCATACACTCCGCTCAATGTTTCTCTCCTTGCAAATCTCGATACTCAAGTTACTTAGCGAACTTAGTCTTTTGCATTGTAATTTTGGTATTTCTCTTTTCTCATGACTCATGGTAAGTGAACCTTAATGGGCTTGTAGTCATGATTCTCTTTCTCTTGTGATGCCCCTTTTATCTTGATCTTGAAGTTGTAAGATACCTAAATTCCACTGGGGGCTTGTTGTGTCTTACCTCCTTAGCATCTTGATGAAAGTTTTTCAATGTGAACCTTTGCACTTTAATAAGAGTATTCTTAGTCTCATACTCCCCGTAAACTGGGGGCTAAATGTAATGTCCTAAATTCTACTCCCTTACAATTTTGACTGCGTTTGGGTCCCCACCTTAGTGTTTGTAGCCCTAGGCCTGATGAGGACTTGATTTTGCTCATACAATACAATTTTGACTTCATATTGAATTTTTGCATCATTTGACAATTTCAGATCTAATATTTAGCAGTGCAAACACAAATCAACACATCACTAACACACATAACACCAATATTTTTGACATGTAAAACCTAGTTAAGGGAAAAACCACAAAGGGAACCTACCCACAATATGATGATACCCTGTCAGAAGTATATAAAATATTACAATGGGGAATGCACATCCATTCAGGCACACTACCTAGAGCTCATTGCTCAAAACACCTAACAAGGAGGGCTACAACCCTTGGGAAGACTCACTGTCTTAAAAAAAATTTGGATTACATCCAGAAGATCATGACCTGATAGAATAGCATCTCCTCATGCCTGGTTATAGTTCTGGTTAAGCACATATCACATACTCTTCTCTTTTACACTTCTTCACACCTCTTCTTTGTTAGAAGCAATCAAGAAGGAAGACTGTGAGCGGGGGGGTGAATCAGTCTTCACCTAAACACAGCAAATTAAGCTTCAGAACATAAACTGATAAATTGCAGCAACAAATAGATAAGCAAATTAACAACACAACACACAACACCAATATTTTGATATGGAAAACCCGGTCAAGGTAAAAACCATGGTGGGAACCTACCCACAGTAAGATGATACTCTGCAATAGTATGTAAAAATATTACAATGGGGAATACACATGCATTTAGGCACACTACCTATATCTCACTACTCAAAAGACATTTTCCTGAAAGGATATAACCCTTAGGGAAGTCTCACTGACTTACAAAATGATTTGGACTACAATCCGGAAGAGATGAACTGCAATAATAGCATCTACAAATGCCTGATGACAATTATGGTTAAGCACAGTTATCTTCTCTACAGTATCAATCTCACCTCAACACTTTGTTGAATGATATATCCTTGTTCACACATTCACCTCTCTCTAATAATGCAAACACAATACCAACACCTAAATTACAGAGCATCTCACCTATATATAGAAATCATCAACCTTGATAACAAGGTCGATTAAAACATCAACTAACAATTACAAAAATTACATTGCATGATACAAAGACCGACCACCGGACCAATATTATGATTTACATTACATAACATGGACCTAATTCAAATTCCTAAATAATTGCATCCACCAAAAATCCCACCAAGATCAACCGCAACATGCTACACCACCATAAATACTACATAATGCAAAAAATCATCACCGATTCATAGAAATCACCAAAAACTCGCACAACAATCAATGCGGATCGCCAAAACAAATAGGACATGACTAGGAAAAACCAACAAGCACTTTAGAATCATTCAAAATAGTTGCACCAACACCTATTTTCAAATCTTCATGGGTCAACATCTCAAAGCTCAAGAACATAACCAATCAACAACTACCACAAAAAAAGATACACAAGATCATCCCAAACAATAATCCAAAGTCTCAGCACAAGATATGATCACACCGGAATATACCGAAGAAAATACTAGATTCCACAAAACAGTGATCAGCAAAACCAAACTATAAAACCGGATCAAAAACTCTTCCCAAACTCACCGGAATAACTCACAAGAATATGTTGACATCAATGACAACAACATATCTTAGAAGCAACAATGAACAACCAAATCCAACAATCTCCTCAATAATCCAACAATCTCCCCCTTTGACATTGATGGAAACATATGAATGTGAAAAATAGTCAATGCAAAGAAAGAAGATATCACCAACAAACTCCCCTTAAGATCAAGATAGATAAAGCATTTGTTCACGTGATCTCTCTCCCCCTTTGGCAGCAATGTCAAAGATCTCCAAAACAAAAAATCAAACTCTCTCCCAAAACATAATCATGAATCTATTTTCCCTTGGGACACAATTAAATTAATAGACTACTCCAGTAGAGGAGTAGCACCAACTCATCAATCCGGATAAATGAATAAGGCTCTGAATTCCACCAGATCGATGCAATTTAATGCGTTTAATTCTCATTAGGAGGGGTTGATACCCCTAACTTGTCTCTCAAATAGATAAATGTATCTTCAGGCAAAGGCCTGGTGAAAATATCAACAATTTGTTCCTTAGGAGATACATATTCCAGCTTCACCTTTTGTTCACTGACTTGCTCTCTCAAGTAATTATATTTGATTGATATATGCTTAGTCTTTGAATGTTGCATCAGATTCTTAGACATGTTTATAGCACTAGAATTATCACAATATATAACAATAGGCTCATCATAAATAACTCTAATATATTTCAGCATTTGCTTCATCCAAACTATCTGAGTGCAATTACTAGAAGCAACAATGCATCCAACTTTAACAGTAGATAAATATACCAAATCTTATTTCTTTCTAGCCCATGAAACCAACTTCTTACCTAAAAAGAATGCTCCACTAGTAGTACTCTTCCGATCATCAACATCATCAGCCCGATCCACATCAGTGTAAGCACACAACATGAAATCATCATTCTTTGGATACCATACACCATAATCCTCAATTCCCTTTAGATATCTAAATATTCTTTTAACAGCGGTGACATAACTCTCTTTTGAATCGGCTTGATATCTAGCAGTCGTACACACAGCATGCATAATTCCAGATCTAGTGTGAGTAAGATATAGCAATTGACCAACCATAGATCTAGGTAAGTGCGCCAAGATGGTGAACCAAAAAGGGGGTATAAGTGGCCACTTTTCTTTTTTTTTTTCTGAAAAAATAGTTAAATCTGAACTTCAAAGACATATTTGAAGGTCATGCACTAAAAAATAGGAGTTGAGAAAATAATAAGAATTGTAGTGCTCTGAATCTAGTTTCTAAAATACTAAAGTTTTTTAAAATTGGATAAAATTAAGAGGGTCAAACCTCTCGCACATGAAAAATGTTCGTGATTTTTTCAAAAAAACATAAAATAGTTGTTTTTGTGTGCTACACAAAATGTATAGTTAGATTTAATATTTTGAAAAACCCTTTGGTATGATGATAGATAAGAGTGAGATCTAGAAGTTGTCTATTTTTTTGTAATTTTCCGTTAAGTATTTTTTTAATGATTTTTTGAAGTGACCGCATCCTGAAAATTTGGTACGTATTCATGCGCTGGGCATAACTTGCATCATAATAATCGAAAATGCAAACTTAATTTTTTAGAAGTGTATAGAATCTAGCGTAGAACAATAATATGTAATTTATTTTGAATTTGGTCAAGTATATCAAAATTTATTAAAAAAGTGGTAGACATATATCTGTGAGGATTGTCAAGGCACTGGTAAACCAATTTAAAGTTTACTATGCTAATGTTATCCAAAAATAGAATAACTTATATGGTCAGAAAACTGAGAAGACGTGTGAGATTATGGTAGTAATTTTAGAGATACCCACTTGATCATTTGTAAACCTGATGATGACGAAGTCAATAAATCATGTTGGAAGATGAAAAACATGTAAAGGAACAAAAAAAGGGGGTAAAATGGGCTTTCAAGCCTTAGGGTCATTTTCCAGCACTCTTACCAAGCCAAAACCCACACGAGTTTTGAAAAACAAAAAGTAATATTCACAGTTCTCCATAACCCGCACGAGTTTTGAAAAGAAAATAGTACTATTCGCAGTTCTACATAATCTGTACGCGTTATGTAGAACTAAAACCATTATTTTGTATTTCACAAAACCCGTACGGGTTATGAAGACATAATAATGTATGCTTGTAAACTTAGTATTTACTACACATATGTATAGATATACATATATAATATGTATTTATGTATGTATATATGCATATCTATAGTTATATATACATATATTTATAAAGATATATGTATATATGTTTGTATACATGCATGTCTCTTCTTTTCATCTCTCTCTCGTCTTCCTTCCCCCATTGTCATCTCTATCTATTATGAGCCCTAATTATCCTCCTTGAGTTCTATCTCATCTCGCTCCCCCTCACACTTCTCTCTCTGCCAAGTCTCTCACCCTTTTCTCCTTCTCATTCACTCTCTACCTTATGTCTCTCACCCTCTCCTCCCCCTTCTCTCTATCTCTCTCCCTCTCTCGTTATCCTATCCTATTCTCACCCTCTCCCCCTTATCTCTCTTTCTATTCCCCTCTATCTCTCTCTCCCCCCTCTCCTTATCCTATCCTATTCTCTCTGCCTCTCTCTCTCTCTCTCTCTCTCTCTCTCTCTCTCTCTCTCCTCCCCCTCTCCTTATCCTACTCTCTCTCTCTCTCTCTCTCTCTCTCTCTCTCTCTCTCTCTCTCTCTCTCTCTCTCTCTCTCTCTCCTTATCCTATTATCTCTCTTACCACCCCTCCCCTCTCTCTCTCTCTCTCTTTTCATATCCCCTTCTCTCTTTGTCTCTAACTCTCTCTACCTCTACCTCTCCTTATCTTATTTCATCCCTCTCTTCCTACCCCCTACTCTCTCTCTCTCTTCCTCTCCCTCTCTTAATCCTATTCTCACCCTCTCTCTCTCTCTCTCTCCCCACTTTCTAGTTCTGCATTACCCGCGGGTTTCTAAAAAATATAGGGTTTTGAAGAACTTTTGATTTTTCATCATAAAATAGAATGTTCCTCAAAACCCATACCGGTTTTGAGGAACTTTTTTTTTCATGTGGCCACTTTTCCAGTTCACCATCTTGGTGCACTTACCCATTTATACAAACTTTGATTAGCTTTAGGAGATTAATCATTTTTAGACAATTTACAACTAGTCACCATAGGAGTTCAAACCAATTTGGAATCATCTAATCCAAACTTCTTCTGCAATTCCTTCACATACTTAGTTTGAGATATAAAGATACATTTTCCTATCTGTGCAATCTGCAAACCTAAGAAGAATTTCATCTCGCCAATCATAGACATCTTAAATTCTTTTCGCATATCATCGGCAAACTTCATACTCATATCATCATCACCACCAAAGATAATGTAATCAACAAAGACTTCAACAATCAAAATGTTATCATTTTCAATCTTGAAGTACAGATTTATATCAACAACACCTTTGATAAATCCCAATTTTAGCAAATATTTGTCTAACCTAGCATACCAGGCTCTAGGAGCTTGGTTCAATCCATAAAGTGTTTTCTTCAACTTACATGCCATGTCTTCATCGTCTGACAATTAAAATCCATTAGGTTGTTCAATGTAAACTTCTAGATCACCATTTAAAAATGCAAATTTGACATCCATCTGATATACCTTGAAATCTTTGTAAGCAGCATACGCAAGAAACAATCTACTAACTTCAATTTTGGCAACTGGAGCAAAAGTTTCTTAATAATCAATTCCTTCTTGTTGTGAATGTCCTTTGCAGACAAGTCTAACTTTATTTTTGAGTACTTCACCGGCTTCATTCAATTTGTTTCTGAAAACCCATTTAGTACCAATAACATTTTTATCCTTAGGTTTAGGCACAAGTTCCCAAGTGTTGTTCTTTTTAATATGATCTAACTCTTCTTCCATGGCTTTAATCCAGTTATCATCTTTACAGGCTTCAACAACATCTTTAGGTTCAACTTTAGAAATCAAACATACTTCTTCTGCAGCTAACCTTCTTCTAGTCATTACACCTTTATTCTTATCACCAATAATCTGATTCTCTAAATGATTTAGTCTGACATACCTCAAAGTCTTCTGATTGTTCTGATCCTCAAGTTCTTGTACATCATCAACAGCAGCAACAACATCCGGATTTACAATTTCTACTAGATCATTTTGTTTAGGCTCTTCAGGCTAAATATGAGCTAAAACGTCATGTTGACCTTCATCATAAGCTCTGATCTCGTTCTCAAGGTTTTCATCCACCTACACATTTGCACTCTCAACTATCTTTCTCAGTCTCTTATTATAGCACCAATAGGCTTTTCTACTTGTATAATATCCCAAAAAGATACCTTCATCACTTCTAGCATCAAACTTTCCAATATGCTCATCTCTCTTGATATAACATTTGCTACCAAAAACTTTGAAATATTTCACAATAGGAACATGACCAAATCAAAGCTCATAAGGGATCTTACTAGTATCAACTTTGATATGAATTTTATGCAATGTATAGACTACGATACTAATAGCTTCTCTCCAGTAGACCTTCAGAACATTTCCTTCAATCAACATGGTTCTTGCAACATCTAAAATAGTACGGTTGTTCCTTTCAACAATTCCATTCTGATGTGGGGTCCTAGGAGTAGATAGTTGTCTTTTGATTCCATGCATCTCACAGAAAGAATTGAAATCAATGGAACATAATTCTCCACCTCTATTAGATCTCAGACACTTCAGCTTTAATCCAAACTCAGTTTTAACTTTAGCTTGGAATATTTTGAATTTCTAAAATGCTTCTGATTTTCCTTCAAAAAGACAACCCACATCATTCTGGAATAATCATCAATTAGTAGCATAATGTATCTATCATCCTGCACACTTCTAACATTTTGAGGTCCACACAGGTCAGTATGCACAAGATCTAACAATCCATCTGATGTATATTGTTTACTCTTGAAAGAAATCCTTGTTTGCTTACCCAACTGACATTCCTTACATATCGGATTAATAGGTTTAAAAATCTTAGGCAGGTCTCTAACAACTTGTGTAGAACTAATCTTAATCAATTAATCAAAGTTTACATGACACATTCTTCTATGCCACAACCAACTCTCATCTATCTTAGCAATCAAACAACTTTTCTCACCAGGATTCAAATGAAAAATATTACCTTCTATCTTAGTTACAGGTGCAATCTCTATACCGGAATCATTCAAGATCTTGCATTTACCATCTTTGAATTGTAGATCATAACCCTTATCAACCATCTTTCCAACACTCAAAAGATTATGCTTCAAACGTTCAACATACAAAACATCATCAATGTTATGCTTACCATCAAAAGAAATAGATCTCCCATGGATTACACGGGCTTTGTCGTTTCCAAATCTAACTATTCCACCATCATACCTTTCCATGCTTACAAATTTGCTTTTATCACCGGTCATATGATGTGAACAACCATTGCCAATCACCCATTTACCCTTTTATTCTACCTTTGCAGCCAAAGTTTTCTCCTTAACAAAATAGCTAGTGGAATCAATAGGCACAGGTCTTGTTGGTATTGTGTTGTCATTGATGTCAAACGGTATAGCATGACCGGTGTGGGAAATTGAAGTGTACTTGTGATATTGATGTCATCTAGTATTGCAGGTCACCGGTACACAAGTGAGTGTTGGCATGTGTTGAAGATATGCACTGAAGACCGGTATGGTATGATGACCGATAAGTAATGTGTTGGCTTTGAGTGGTTGTCGACCAGTAAGCATGTGCCCAATAAGAGAGCAACATGTTGGGATGTTGATTGAGATGAAGAGGTGAAATGTTGCGAGAATCACATCAACATTGGAGGTGAAGCATGTGTAGCCGATCGGTAGGAGTTGGATGTTATACGGCAGGACTCCCACCGGATGAAGAGAAGATTGATAGAGATTGTGTTGCTTCAGAAAGAAAGGATGGCACATGGGAAAGCTACCAGGTCATATGTCAAGTTGAAGATGCATCTACTCCTCAGGGATGTCACATTAATACCAGCAGGTGACATAAATCCTTTCCCACCGGTAAGTGGTAATACCTTGCTTATCCTAGTTTACTTGGCATACATCATGACTCTTCGGGATAAGACAGTCAGAGTAAGAAAAGGCAGGTGATTGGATGCATAGACCGAATGACTAATGTAGAAGATGAGGAAGCCTCCATAGGATATGTTTAGAGATGTGCACCGGTTCAGTATCAGAAGACATGTCGTGCTACCAAGGTAGAGAAGGAAGTGTTAAAATGACAATTTTTCCTCCTTGGCAAACCTGTTGAGAAGAGAACCAGTCAAATAAAGATAAGGCTTTGCAGTTGCACACATGGAGTTACTGGTATCCAGATGGAAAGTGGTGTTGCCACATATGCATAACAACTGGAGATAGTTGGCATGAAGATATCATGCACACTACCGCTATGAAGGAAGAAACATGCAAATTGGTAAATAAGGAGAATACCGGCATACAACCAAGTGGACAAAAAGACAAAAGTGAAGTTCTCTCAGTCTGATGAAGATGCACATGATGTGTCATCCAAGATTGTTGTTGAAGACCGACATGGTTGATGACCGAGCTGACAAGATCCACTGACACAAGGAAGAAGGCAAGAAGGTTAACCAGTAGGCAAAGAGGGACCAGTGGTATGATGCACACACCGATTGTGTGTAATTTGTCAGTGACCAAGTCAGACCAACTTGGTGAGCTAAGGTGAATGTCGACAAAGGTGCCATGTGGAGTTAAGGTGGCCGACATGCACGCAACGGTACATGGAGTGTGCACCAATGAGGTTGTTACAAAGTTAGTCAACATTAATTATAGACCCCGTAAATCGTGAGAGGTGTTGCAGAGGTGTTGTTGCCCAAGGAAGGTGGAACAAAGGTGATCGATGCAGAGTGACCAGATGCAGAATGAGCTCCGTGATACAATCTGCAGAACCATTTATGGTGATTAATCTTGTCCCTCACTGACTGACTGTCCGTGTTTGCTAAGTTTAGCAAACATGCCTTGGACGGAAGAAGATAGGGTAGATGATGCATGGTTTCTTGCAGGTTGCTTATCTTCATGCAGAACAAGATCATATCAGATCTGATACATACCTCGTGATTGGTGAAGAAACCCTGGCGTGCCAAAGAATTGAATATTGGTCGTGGCGAGAAAACACGGGAATATATATGCCGACTAAAGATCAAAGATGATAGATGCTGCCAAAAGATTAGGTGTCGGATGTTGAAGACTGCAATGTAAAAAAGCATTAGAGAGCCAACCAGTCATAGGTCCTTCATCAAAGATCATAGAGACTCAGTGTTAGAGGTGCAACTGGTGAGAGGGTTTAGAAGAGGCTTAACTAGCAAGGTCAGACTGATCGGTAAACTATAAAGATAGTTATAGTGGTGTGAACCGGTGGTGCTAAAATCTGGAGAAAAGCAAAGAAAGTGTTGCAGTGCAGTGAGAGTATTAGTGACGATCCAGCAAGGCATGATCTGAGCAGAGCTTGACCAGTAAGAAGAAAATCGACAGTGATCATAGTGAAGAGTACCAGTGGTAGCAAGCAACATTGCATCTGACAAAATAGAGTACCGGCAAAGAAGAGGTGGAGGTTGAACCAGTAAGGTTGTAGCAGAGAGTGAAGGAGAGGAGGATCTAAGCGAGAAGAGAACCGATAAAGAGTAGAGCAGAGGAAAACCGATTGAGAAGAGTAGAACTGGAAGAAAGATTGCAGAGGTTACAGAACACATTTGTAACCGGGTATTAACTTTTGTATTTGAAATATGATATTGTAATCACTGAGTTGGATCTCGATGCAGGGGTTGGTGCCCTAAATCAAGGGTTGGTGCTCCTTGGGTTGGTTCCCTAAAGTAGGAGTGGTACTCCTTGAGTTGGTGCCCTAAATGTTGTAACTGAAGGTTTTCACTGTGAGGCTGGATTGGAGTAGTAGACTCCATCAACACTTCTCACCGAGGTTTTTCCCATCTTGGGTTTTCCTCGTATATACTGGTGTTATGTGATGTGCCCTCTGTATGGTTGATTTGTGTTGTCTAGCTTTATCTTACAGGTAGGTTTTCTTGGTCCTTAGGTTGGTAACCAGTAATCTCTCTCGGAGGTAAAAGGATTTAGAAATCACCGATTCACCCCCCCTTCTCAGTGGCATCTTGTGTTTAATAGGTCTATCTTGTTTAATGACAATAAACACATCTCCATCTCCTTTTGATTCATCATCTATAACACCTTCATCTGCAACATAATAACAATTCTTTTGGTTCCTAAACTTATAATGCATGTCATACTTAGCCATTCTCTCTGGGAATCTAGAGGCAAAATATCCTATCTTATTACAAGAAAAACATTTTAATATCCTAGAATGTGGCCTCAAAAGTTTGACATCTATGTGTTGTCTTTGAAATTTTTGAGATTTAAATCAAACCCTTTTGTGTATTATAAATTTTTAAATGGTCACATTATTATCATAGTCCTATATGTGGATGATATGTTTTTTTATTGGGAATAGTAAAAGAATGATTTGATATGTGAAGTCTCAATTAGCAGCATAATTTGAAATGAAAGATCTAGTTGTAGCGACATATATTATTAAGATTGAGATCATTAGAGATAGAGCTAGAAGAAATATTTGGATGAGCTAGAGTAAGGTATGTTAACTCTGTGTTGGAGAGATTTAGCATGATAACTTATAAGAAGTTATTTGTTCCAATGTTATAGGGGGAAAAACTTTTTGTGGAGGATTGTCCAAGATCTCCTATTGAAATGGAGGACATGTCTAGAGTACCTTATGTCAGTGTTGTTCATAGCTTGATGTATGCTATGGTTTGCAAGAGTTCCCTAGTCTCCCTTTGCCTTGTTGGTCGGTCTTGCACTACATTGCTCAATCTATTGGCAAGGTGGTTTGCATGGAACTTGATATATTTTTTCATGCTTGTCCCCAAAAAAGGGTTTGTGCGGAGTTACATTTATCTCGAGACCTCAAAGAGACTTGATAAATTCAAATAGGAGTTCAATGCTACTCTCAATGAGTGCTCTATCTGAACATTCCTAATACATGCTATTGGTACCAATCCTGAGCATAAAATTAGGGATTGTCCTTTGGCCATACTGAGGGTTAAAACTCCACCCAAGGAGTCTTCCCCTCCATGGTCCTTCAAGGTTGCTAAGAATGAGGATGGATGGACTACAGTGGTTTACAAAGAAAAGAGTTATTCGGTTGCTTTTCAGAAGGAATCTAATTATACTTCTATGCAGCCACAATCGCAGGAGACAACTAAGTTGCTACCGTAGTTCACAACTCAATCACAGTTGCAAGTTACTTCAAACCATGATTCTCAGGAGAAAAGTTTAGTTGTTGAGGGTGTTTCCCACATTGTGTGGGTTTGCACAACCTAGGCCACTTCAGATTTATCATCTCATTCATATTCATGACGTCTCTCTCAGAGCCTTTCCGGTCGAGAAGCGGATGGCAATGAGGTTCCCGAAAAATACAAGGTGATCTTTGGGGATTCCTACCCTAGCTTTCGACCAACTTCCAATTTCTTGTAGAATAGATTCTCCTCTCTCGAGGATAGGGATTACATGCAAAATTTTGAATCATGAATTTCATGTCATGGAATGTCTGAGGTCTAACTGACCTCACTAGGAGGAATTTTGTGCGAGATACTCAACCAAAATTTCCCGATATAGATATCTTTTGCCTCCAGGAGATAAAAATTACAACTTTCATGTTAGTTGTTGCATGTCATCTAATATGGCGAGATGGCCTGATTTTTGCTTCAGAATGCGAAGCTGGTCGAAGAGGTGTTGTCACCCTCATCTCCCCATTCTGACATTCCCCTATTGTGGCTAATGGGTTAGATCCCACTCACCAACTCATGTGGGTCCTCATGTTAGTTGATAATCATTCCTTCGGGATCATTAATATTTATGCTCCCAATGATGTTGTTGAAAGATCTCATCTTTGGCAATGGATACCTAATTCTCTACCACTAGCCACTTGGGTTCTATGTGGGGATTTTAATATGGTTTAGGGGGCCTTTGATAAGGATGAGTTCTTACCTTTTCAGTGGACAGTTGGTGAAAGAGAGGCATGGTTTTATATGTGCAATAAATTGGGTCTTTTTGACTCCAATATCAACTGTTCTCGCACTCAAAGTGTCGAGCACACTTGGAGTAACTATAGGGCTAGTTCTAATATAATTTTCAAACGACTTGATCATCCCATTATCTCAACTCAATATTTTTTCTATTTTGGGGAAAATCAAGTTCTACAAATTTTACCTCCCTGAGGTAACCTTATCAAATCACTATCCATTAAGCTTTGCATTGAATGGCAAGTGGGTCACTTACAACCATCAAAAACTTAATTTTTTTAACACTTCATTGTTGAGTCATCCACCCACGATGACCCACATTCAGAGGGTTTTGAATCTTAAGAGCCACCCCACTTAGCGTACGAGCTGGCTTACATGGTGGAATGATGCCATCCAACACATGGATTGTTTTCTTCGTATTTATGGCAAGCGGTTGGCCATGTACCATCAACGATCCTATGAGGTGACCACCATGGATTTGGGCAATGCCACAAAGGCTCTAGCCACCAGCCCTTTCTACTTCGAGTTGTAGGTCTGGGTCGCTCAACTTCATCACCAGAAGAAAATTGTTGACAGTTATGTTGTGCATGGACCTCAAATCAAAGCTAGATTGTACTAGCTTAAAGTGAGGGATTATGTGTTTAAAGAGTTTTTTGGGGCTCTTAGAGCACGTCACTCATCACCTAATAAAAAAATGTATCAAGGATGCTCAAACAGTGCTCTGAGCTACCAGATATTCTTCAAGCTTTTGTCAGAAATTATGAGAAGGTGTTCATAGTGCAGAAAAATTCCCCTGAAAGAGAGCAAGCTTTGTAGGATTGTCTCTTTCTTGTTCCTTCATGGCTTTTTGAATCTCAAAAGGTGTTTTGTGATCAAACACTTACCCTTGAAGATATCAAAGAGGCCATGTTTTTCATGGCAGATGATAAAGCACTTGGTTGTGATGGCTCCCCTTGCAAATTATCTATAAGGACTTATGGCCCTCTGTTGGCCCAGACCTGCACAAATTGGAAAAGCTCCTACAAGATTTTTTGTGGGCTTCACGAGCTGACCACTATGGTTTTCACAAGGTTGTCTGGGATTATTGTTGTCTCCCGAAGTCTAAAGGTCTTGGTTTTCTCTCCACCAAGAAAAAAGGTCTTGTCTTGTGTGCCAAACGGGTTATTTGTCCCATCTCTAGCAATAAGGCTTGAAAAATTATTATCATGCATTGTATTTATTCAAGTTATCCAGCTCATAGGTTGGCCTAGAAGAGGATTGGTTTTTAAACCCTCCTTATAATGAAATAAGTCATGCATATTTAGGGTACTTTTGTTGCTAAGAGCATTTGACAAGGTTGGGAAGTTGTTAAGCCTTAGTTTCATTGGGATGGGGTTGGCTTCAGAGATGACCTTACTTTCAATCAGCACAATATTTTGTGGTTGCCCCTCATTCAGGTTCAAGGGCTCCCTCTAGCCTGCGTTCCTAGAGTTGGTGCCCTACGCTTTCACAAACGTTGCATTTGCACTCATCGGGATCCTTTTTCTAGAGCTACTATGAATTTAAATTCTTGGGAAGATTTGCAAGCCCAATTTTTCCTCAGTTGGCCTGAGTGAAAAATGTTTGATCTTAACGAGTCATCTCTTCCTCTGAATATGCTTCACAAGTTAGGCATCCACTCGGTCAAGTTGTGGTGGAAGGATTGCTGGTGGTTTTCCAACACCTCCTATAACTACAAGCCCATGTTGGGATATCGTTGGCTTGTTCTTCATTTGTCTATGGCTCTAGCCTTGAATCTCTGGTGGCATTTGCAATCCTCTCAGTCTGTGTGGCATCGTCATTTCACACTATTTGATCGACTATTGTTAAGCCTAAGATGGCTCATTTTTCTTGTTGTATTCTTTTCCAAGACTTGTCATTGGGCTTTCGCCTACGACATCTTGGTGTGTCAGATTCCTGTTGCCCATTTTGTGGATAACCTAAGACTTCCATTCACCTCTTTTGGTATTGCAAAAGAGCCCAACAATTCTGGACAGATCAATTTATGATTTTTTTTAGCATTTTTAGCCTAAGCCTTTTTCTTGGCATATGATCTTGTTGGGCGATTCCCCCTAATTTCCCTTTAAGTTCGCACAAATATGGCATGCTTTTAGGATTGGGATCCTATTAACTTTATTAAAAGATAGGAATACTATTATTTTTTCTCACCTCTTGATATTCTTGTTTCTCTATTCACTAAAGCTTGTATTTGTAACAATGTCATGCTTCAGATTCAAAGGCAAGTCAATGATGTTGCACTTGAGGTGGCCCACTTGTAGGAGATTTTGCGACATTCGAGAAACACGCCTTGTATAGTTGTCAATATCGTCAGACCCTTTTATTTTCTATACCCGATCTCTACCCCACGACAAGTGACATGGTCATAGTTCCTTTGTGCACCACTCGCACACTTTGCGCTCCCAAGCCCCTCGCCGCTAATCTAACGACGAAAGAGACTTTCACCACAAGTGGTCCACCACATGGTTATTCTTCTTCTAGATGGAGCTTGGGAGGTGTGGTCCCCTTTCCTAGTAATGGCACCAATTGGTCGATCATCGATGGTGATTGTAGATGGCCGAGCTCATCCAAATGGCTTCCATGACTATCTCTGGCCATTTCTCTACCCAAGATGGAGATTGAGAAATATGAAGATGTTGATGTCGGGGAGTGGTCCTTTTTACATGACACTCGTAACCTTGTTGATGTATGGGCTCATAAAGATGACAGAGATCCTACACCACCACCATCGACAACTGCCTTAGCCACTTAGCGATTGTTTTTTGTGTTTTTATTTTCGTGCACTACCCCGAATGATTCTTGAGGAGTGATCTTATATCCTCCTACCTTTTTTTGTGAATTGTGTACCTTTAAATCTTTTGATGGAAATGCCTATTCAGTAAAAAAATATATAGATTTTTCATAATGAACTACTCTTGGGCACTTTAATAGATTATTTTTTTATTTTTTTGCAAGTTTTTAACGATTGTTTTGGTTCATTATAGAATTCATGTTAATTATAATTGTCACTCCTTACAAATTTGTTCGAAATGTACGGATAAAAAAGAGTTTATTCACTTGTTGAAATTAAATTCCTAGAATATTTTTATACATTATATTTTCCACTTTCGAGTCCAAACTAATATTGTTTCTCTGCCTTTTGATTATTGGACATGACAACATAGAGTGAGCCTATTGATGTGTAATCTTTGATACAAACAACTCCTCTAAAATTACTTACGTATATTTATAAAATTTATTTATAGCAACAAAATAAATTAGTTTGAAATTGCACACCTTAAGTGAGTCGTTGAATAGCAAGGCCTAATATGTTGTTTCTCTACATACATTTTTAGGTATAGCGAGTGGATTGATGAATGTAAGCGAGAAAAAAATTTAGGATAAATGAGTTAAATCTACATGGCATTCTACAATACGATATCTGTTACATAAAATTTCTCTCCTTGTAACACTGAGTTGGTCATCACAAAGTTTTGGCCAGGACACTTATCACTATACTTAGCTGTCATATTTTGGCCTGAGAACATATGTGCATGATATCTACCAGCTTGGTTCTCAATGTGATTATGTCACATTGACTTTTTTTTCAATTCCTCTTTAAACTTAAATAGCTATAAATCGTTTAAACTTAAAATGTTGTTGTCCAATCTTTATTTAAGAGTTAAAAAAAAAAAGTTCATGTTATAGACACCTAGATGATGTGGAGTTCAAATCTTCTACAATATAGATAAAAAGAGTTAAAAAAGTTCTATGAAACAAAAAAATTCATGTTGTAGACACTTATATGATGTTGATTTCAAATCTTCTTCTTCTACAATACAAAAAAAAAAAAAAAAAGGAATACAATTATAAATTAGTATTAATACTTTTAAAGTTGGCAATATCATTGATAACATATATTATTATACTCAATATATTTACAATCAAATATGCCAAATGAAAAAGATTTAATAAAATTATTCAACTTTCCTATACATATTTTATTACGTCTTATTATATTAGACATGTCAAATGAAAAGGATTTAATAAAATTATTTGAATGTCCTATACATATTTTATTGATCAAATATGATATTATATATCTGAAAGGAATAAAAAGGAAAAAGTTGGAGTAAAATTAATCTTAAGAAAATAAGATGAAAAAAAAATGATAATATTCAACAATTTTTGTTTCCAGCAAACAGACAAACCCCTCATTAAAAAGTAATGGTACAATTTGGACAACAAGGATTAACCAACTTCATAAAAAAAGAAAGAAAGCATGGCACCCCTATTTTATGCTCTTGAATTTTACTCTCTTATGTTGTTTTGCTCACTCGTGAATTTTCACCTTTTCAAGATTTATCATGCAACTTTTTTGGGGAGGAATGAAATAAATAACTTGGCTTCTTATGCAGATAGTAAAGCAAATTATTAAAAGATCATTTTATGCTTTCTCTATCATTGGTTTGCGGTTTGATTATTTGTCAAATGTCTCACAACAACATTGTTCATTCAATATTACACAATATTACAGTGACAATTTAACTTAAAAAGTGGGACAATTTGATTAACATCATATATAATGTATCATTAACATGAAAAAAAAATATAATAAAAATGATTAAAAGTAAACCATCATCATGTCCATCATGTCTATCTCAAAAAAACTGAAACAAAACCTGCATTTCAAGCATTTAGATCAATTATACAACAAAATGATAACTTTAGCACTGTTGAAATTTGATTTCCTTATCAATACTATATTATAAATTTAAATTTGATTTCCTTATCAAAACTATATTATAAATTTATGACAAATAAACAAATAATATGTTCATATATATTATCAATAAAAATAAATAAAATTAATAGTATACATAGATATTATTGAATCATAACTTACCATTAAATTTGTCCAAATTTTTGTTATTCAAACTACCATTTCTAAAAACAATTGTTAAACATATTTCTCAAACTCTCATGGCAATTGTTCTAATTCAAATTACTTGTATAATTCTCTCCCCTAATAATGTATATGGAAGTATATGACTTGTAAGCCATATCCTTTATAATTTATATTGCTGCTCTATTTCCTATATATAGTGCAGCGCTAAAATAACAGTAACAACTAGTATAATTTTCTGTGTATATGTGTCTAAGCGATTTCGCTTATATGCATAATTTTGAACTAATAAGATATGAATACAATAGTTTTTAAGAACAGTATAAACAAAGCATTTGAAAAACAGCGCGTACAGAATATGGCACTATAATACATACCTTGCATAGCTAATATTGATTCAAGTGTTCTTCTAAAATATTTTGTTTGGGAGATGCAACCTGCTAAAAATTTGTAACCATGAAAAACAATTTAAGGAAATTTTGATGGGTTATGGTTTGTTGCAAGTTACAGATTCTGGCCTTTACATTAAAGAGAACCATAATACGCTCTGAAATTTACCCTTGTATACTATTTCAATCTAGAAGTTATTTTCAATTTGCTAAAATTAATGTGAAAAGATTGAGCGCCCAGCTCAAATCATAGCATAGACAACAAAGAAAGTGAGAGGTGCGAATCTAAGAACATTAATGGAATACTTGATTGCTTAATATATAATCTGTTTGAAAACTGTACTGTTGGAACTTCACTGTGCCTGAAATAAGTTGCAGAAAAATCACTTTGACCATAGAGTCCCCTTGAATTCATGAGAGGCTGCACACACAATTTCTTCATTAAATTTTATCTTATGCAATAAAGAAGAATTGTTTATTAAAAATTATGATCATAATAATTACGCGAGATTGAGATTAGTTTGAGGTAGATCTTGTTGAGTTGCAGCATCTGTTTCCAAATTATAGTTGACTTCTTCCGCGGTGTCATTATTAAGGTGCCATGCCGTGCGACTTCTACCAATCTGTAGCAAGTTTACAGTTTTATCCATGCCAAAAGCAAAACAAACATTATGATGGCAATAAGAATATCGATAGACAGTCTGTTACCTTTTTAAATATATAAGCGTTTTCCACTATAAGTGATTTTGCCTGCGTGACAATTCAAATCATCAGCCATTATCAAAACAGCTTGAGTATAGTTGTGATCAGTGAGGAATTTACAGCAGTTTTATTTATCCAGTGTATAGCAATTCAGATTTAAAATGCAAAACATGTTGAGAAAGCCAAACTAAAAATAAAGGGAAATATTAACCATGTTCATTCTAGGTCAGACTGATCGGTAGATGTGGACCATCTTCAACGAAAAGAGTTCAGATTAAAGAACAGTCTGTCTAAGAAAAAATATTCAGATTTAAGCCCTAAAGTGGTGTAAGATTCCAAGATAAATGGTTTGGACGTTAAACGAGTAATAATTAATTTATTGAAAAAGCGTACAAATTTCATCAGCAACAAATAAAATTTTACTATTTTATTTATAGAATATATAAGACAAATGTAAGAGAGTTATGTTTATAGAAATTCTGAAGAGATGGGAGCAATAACTTCTTTTTTTAACAACGAATGAGGTGACACTCCAATCTTTAAAGCAGTGTAATTCCAAAGGAATAAAGTGACATCATATTTTTTAAATAAAGAATCAAAATCGAATCTTATATATTACTTTCAATATAAAGAATAATAAATATACAATCTTGTAATAAATTTATAGTTATATCAGCATTCTTTATTGCATAACTTACATGGTTAAAGAGGGTCGGGAAAAATATGATATAGTGAAATTATTGCAATCATAACAAGTCAATTTAAGAAGCAATCTTTCAAAAGTCTAAAAATATATAATTCGCAATATTATTAAGTATAAACTAATCAAATTTCCTATATATATCATAATTATATCATGAAGGCAGTTAAGATTGCCCTAACTATCTATATAAGATTATATAGATAATCACATAACTTAATTAAAATTTATTTTAACAAACAATTTTTGATATTGGTAAAAGACTGGATTACAAGGCCCATCCATAGAGCTAAATAGTTGATCACATATCTAAGATGCTAGCAAAAGTTGGTCAGATATATCTCAATGGGCTAAGGTAATAGCATGCCCACCTTTTTGGGAAGTGTATGCATGAATTTTTTATTCTTTATATAGAATCTTTGAAAGGATAATTCTTCCACTTGATCATATACTCTATAAGCACCCTTGATTAGAACCTCTTAGTGCCTATTTAAAATATTCCCTTATTTAGAATTATTTTTCCCTCATCATCAAGCTCTAATAATTATGTCTAATATGAAAAACTTCCTTTAATAACCACCTTCATATAATAAATAAATGTAAGAGACTATATTTTTGCTGACCCTGACAGCTCCAACTTGTTTGCTAAATTGCCAATCTTCTGCAAAACTATGTAAGGGCTATAATTGGTGGGTGCAAAGATTGTCATTCTTCTATTGTTTTACTCATTATATACTAATATGAATATAATCACACAAGTGTCAATCTCCAACAATAAAAATTTCTTTCCTTGCAGTGTCTATCTACTTGCTACTTCATTCTACTCTTTATTATTGATATGTTCTCCCTCCAACTATAGAGTACCTCTTGCTCGTGTTGAATGTGTTCTTCAACTATTCTCAACCTTGAGTGCACTTACAAGAAAGAGATGGTAGATAGCAACCACAAGGCATTACAATTGGTTCTAGATTTAGAATGAAAATAAGTACCATACTAAAATTCTACTAATAGAAGCCATTGCACCTATCTCTCTTATTTATATGAAGTGAAATGTAAAAGATAGCCCTCAAAGAACTTGTTATTCACATCATTCTCTGATATTTCATTTTTCTGTCTCCTTAAATTTTAGATTACCCAAAATGAATAAGTGATGGATAGTGGATGGTCCCATACAATGGGAAAAGGAGAAAAGTGTGAAAAAACATTGTATTGTCATTTGCCGAGTGGCAGGCAATATCCACATCTCATATTTTTATCTCAATAAACAAATGGAAGATATCTTTAAAAGATCCTAGTGAACACCTTTTCTTTTCAATCTAATTGGGAATGACTTAATAGTCTATGATAAAGCTGAGCACATAAGAAAAAGCGAAAATTATATATAAAAATAGGATCATTATTATTCTATAATTTTTTGTGCCAGGAAACCTTTGAATGATATTCGAGGGCTCTTTCTATAATGCTTTCTATAAATAGGTATGATATAAACACAAAAATATGCACATTCAGCGATATAATCCATTAAAAAACATGATAAAATCTATTGATACCTATTCCTACATATGGCTTAAAATAGATAAAGATTGTAGAATGCCCAAAGTTTTAATTACATTTTATTTATTTTGTTACTATACTATGCATTCTAAAATAAATTTCTTGACATCACCTTCTAGCCTAATAAAAAACATTTTTCTTCATTTGTGACATGTTTTCAAGAATCCTTATTGTCCACCTACTTGAGAGTAGTAGAGTGTAATGTCCCCTACTAGGTTTAGTCCTGTTTTAACCATAATTAATCCATCTCAACATACTTATGACTTAAACTACGTTGATTAGGAGACAAAACCGTCTTAACCGGAATTCAATCAGTGACAACATAATCTTCTTCCTGATATTGAATTGATAATTCAATCAGATTTATAATCTCACATTTACTTGTTCATTCAAATTATGATTTCTATATATATTTATTTATCTAAGTTCAGATAGTATTACACTAAGTTTTACTGCAAAGTAGTTCTTTGTAAAATATTATTTGACTGAACAACCCTTATGTATATATATATATATATAAATATATAAAACAGAATTATATTCCCAATAATATAAATTACTACACTGCCCATTTACTAAACACCAATCATTATTCCACCTAGTAGCTGTAGTGGCAGACAGATCTGACATGCCACAGTATGTGAAATTAAGCTTGAATCCCTTTATATTAGTATTACTATTATACATATTGTAGTTTATGCTAATATTATTATTATTAAATTCTTCATACAAACATTATCGGGCTATATATATTAAGCAATCTTTAAAACACATCCCCTATGCATACCACTCAGGACAAGGTTGTCACTGCCTGTAACTTAATAACAGTTCCGACCTCCGATTTCTCCTTATGATTTCCTTCGTCCCTTCTTGTTTTTTCAATAGAATGGATTGGATATCTATTATATATCTTGCCAACTTGGAAGCTGACATGCTTTGGGGTTGAAAAGACATCCCTTTAATCGCCTATCTTCATAAACAATGATTAATGCTTCTAATCGCACTTTTCCACCATTATTGGTTAAATGTTCTATTTGATGTTTT
This sequence comes from Cryptomeria japonica, assembly GCF_030272615.1. Taxonomy (NCBI): domain Eukaryota; kingdom Viridiplantae; phylum Streptophyta; class Pinopsida; order Cupressales; family Cupressaceae; genus Cryptomeria; species Cryptomeria japonica. The sequence continues at coordinate 54,956,780 of NC_081407.1, read as the reverse complement.
TGTTTGTATTTACTTATTTAATCATATCTCTCCAAAAATTATACAGGTTGGTCAAATCACACCTCTTTAGTAATTGTGAATCTTTACTTTCGTGCATGCTTCCTTTGGATCACAATGATAGAATTGTCTTGATTCGATACTTTCCTGTACAGTGATTATAATCTTTCTTTCTTAGATATTAATTAAAGCCATTCAGTGGGTATCTAGTCGCTTATACTGAGTTGATGCCGTATATGATATCGCTGTCCATATTATTGAGAATCAATTACGTAGGATTTTGTTTGAAAATTGCCCGATACTATTACCCTTAATGGTTTATCCCGATTACTATAACTTCAGTGCTTTCCATTCGAAACTTAACGAGTGCCATGGGAGCTCGTCTTCACCGACCACGTAGCGAGGAAACCCGTAATTAAATTGTGGTAGCTGTATCTTACAAAGGATTTCCGTAATATCTTATTTCCTTACTGCTATATAAATAGGTTGCTTCATCCACGGTATCACTCAGTTGATCAATATTTGTAATAATAATAAGTCAGTAGCAAGCAAACTCTATTATTGTTTATTTCTATAAACAATAAGTGATCAATATATGTATTGTTATCATATTTATATTCTTGGATTTATTTTTATGTTTATTATTATTTTTAGTTATTTCTGATTTCATTATGCTATATGTAATGATTAAGGAGGGGACATGACAGGTATGATCTAGTACTATGGAACAAGGTATGATCTAGGGGATAAGACCCATGCCATAGGGGGCCAGAAGGGCATGTGACTGCTTTTGGTTCAATATGGGATGGTTGGGCAAACCTGGTACTAAGGAACAAGGTATGATCTAGGGGACAAGACCCACACCATAGGGGGCCAGAAGGGCATGCGACTGCTTTTGGGCTCAATATGGGACGGTTGGGCAAACCTGATTTTATTCTGGTTTCAAATTCTTATAATAGAATGAATTACCTTTATGATCTTGTAAGCAATAATTGTTGCCTATGTAAATGATCTATGATTATGTGTTTACTATATGCCTGATGTGTCTTCAACTTGATTGCTCCATTATATATGTTTTGTATGAATGTTTATGGGATTGCTTAATGTTGTCATGTTTTCAGGATAATTACATATGTACCGTCCTAATGTATGTATTCTTTGTATATATATTATGTGTATTCATGTGATGGTTTCATGTCTAATATGTTTTTTCAGCAAGAATACCTTGTATCTTTATGTGTTGCTTCACGACTGGTATGTCTACAGCATGTCCACTCCATGAGTGCCTTTCTTATATATGCTATGTGTCTTATGTGTATTTGTGTATTGCTTCAGGCCTTACATGTCTTATGTGCATACTTCATGCTTTATTGTATATTACTTAATGTCTACATGTGTACTACTTCATACTTCATGTGTGTACTTCATGTTTTTTATTTGCACTACATGTCTGATATGTACTTAAGAGTATTGCTTCATGCTTTGTGTACCTGTCGTGTATTTATTGCATTATCCCTAACATGTATACTTCATGCAATACATGCATTTATATGTCTACATGCCTGATGAATGATTCATGCCTTAGTGTATTCTTGCAGATGATTCACATATTTTTCTATATGCGTGATTTTCATGCTTTGTATGATCTATGACTTAGTGAATTCCTGCTACTTAACTTAAGAAGATTCAATTGTATACTCCATACCTTATGTACTATATGTATTTCATGTGTATGTTGCATGCCTTAATTGTATTCACTTATATGATACATATGATACACACCTTGAGTGTATTCATGTGTATAAATCATGCTTCTTGTGATTCATGTCTTGCATGTATTCATATGTATGATTCATGCTTTACTTATGTGCATTACTTCATTCCTTACGTGTATTCATGCATGCTGCTTCTTGCCTTACATGGTTTCAAGCCTTATGTGTGCCCATCATGTTTTATGGCATTTATGTGCATTACTTCATGCCTCATACATATACTTTATGCTGCATATGTTCATTTGTATGCTTCTTGCCTTATATGCTGAATATTGTTACATGCATTACTTATGTTTATGCTTCCAGACTTCCATGTTTACTTCAAGCCTTGCATGTAATTACATGACTTCGTGTGAATCACTTCATACCCTACGTAGATGCCTCATGTCTTACATACTCTTATGCCTCATACATTATTCCTTGCACGTATTCATGTGTATTACATGCATTCAAGCTTCATGCTTCACTTACTTACGTGTATTGTGTATACATTTCATGTATACTTCGTGTCTTCACATATACATATGTATACCTTGTTTTTTTATTTGGAGATAACTCAGTTTGAGGAAATTGTCAATTGCTTGAGGACAAGCAATTTCGGGAAGGGCGGACTGTCATGTCCCCTCCTTGATTGTTATATATATTCTAAATGAAGTAATTATTATTATTAATTAATATAATAATTAATTACCAACGAATGATTATTTGAAATTTATTTATTTATTATATAATATTAATTAATATTTGTTCCAAATAATATTCATGAAATATTCAAAAATAAATAAATTAATATTAGAAACATAATTTACATATTCTTAATTGTAAAAGACAACCTACATATTTAAAATAATAAATATATAATTTATATATATTTATATATCAATCACCGAATTCAAATAAATTAATAAAAGGCAGCGATCTGTTGTGGAGAGACATTGTTAGGGAAAGACATGTCTCTTACACATTCAAGGGGTGTAACCATTTGGATTACAAGATATATAATATGAATTGAATCCCATTTTGAAGGGGGGCATCATGGAAAAAAGAAACGGAAATAAGTTCAGTTTATAATATCAACGATCATCCTTGTAGGAGCATAATACTATTTGACTGGCAGATTCCTATTATAAAAACATTCATTCATAAAGAGAAGGGAAAGTAAGACATGGAGAATACGGAAGAAAAGTAAATTTTAAGGAGAAGGAATAGGTGGTCAGGAAAAGGCATCGAACAGTAAGGAAAGAAAGTGGTGATCGATGGATATAATCAGGTTGTTGTATATTGCTGCCATTGGTATGTTTTATTTACGAATTGTTTTAGTAGCGATGCTTCTTTCTGAGAACTGTTCTGCATTTATATTATTATGCAGTTATATATTTATAATAGTGTCTGAAAAATTATATATATATATATAATGTCTTGATCAGAAAATAATAATATTAGATTGTAAAATCAGAAAGAACTCTTAAATAAACATTTAAGATAATAAGAATATATTATTCATTCTCGCTATTACTCAAATATTTAAGAAGATAGGATTGAGTTGTTTCCAAGGGAGAACAATTAGAAGGCTAAGCAGTAAAACATCCCTGTTCTTGGTGGTATGTACAGTGATGTGCTTAATATGAAGATGCAGAACATAATAATAATATATTTATAGAAAATAATATAATGATTATAATTATTATAATATTTTATAAGAACTGCTCTGTAGTAAAATATATATGATAATACTATCTGAAAATAAAAAAATATATATAAATATATAGATATATGTATAGACATAGTAATTTGAATGAACATTTACTGTTTGAACTGTGGATTATCACTGATTGGATTCATGTTAAGATAATTTTGTCTCCTAATCAATTTAGTTTGTCATAAGTATGTTGAGATGGATTAATTATGGCTAAAATAGGGCTAAATTTAGTAGGGGACATTACATAGAGCTCCACCAAAACATTGAATTTGAGGGTTCAATTCCTAAATAGGCTACACCACGGCCTTGTACCATAGAGCGTGTTCTTTCAATGAAAATTTATCTTACATAATTTAATTTTGTTAGAGATTTTTATTGAAATGTGGTGCATTCATATTAACTTTCCGTTCTTCTTGTACCTCATCCACTTAATCTACTTGTATTATACAAATGGAATAAATAGTTAAATTGTAAGCTTATTCTTCCTAGACAGAATAGTTAGCCATAGCATTCTCCTACTATTTTTTGCATGTCATCTCAAAGCCATTTTAAAATATCTTTGTGATCTATTTTTTTGTTCCTCAAATGGTAAACTCCATCCTATGAATTATTTGAAACTATCATGATTTATGTTTACCTTAAATTATCTTCCCCATTAGATATATTCTCTATTATTTGACAACATGTATGATAGCTATTATTTTGTTCACCAAATCCTTACCTTGTAATTGGTGACTCCCAAATGTTACGGGTCTTTCCTCTCGCATAATTACTACCCTCCTACCATACCTATGCCATAACAAGATAATCACACTACAAAATGAAGGCTTTATAAAATTTATAATAACTAAAACTAGAGTTGTGTATATTGCTTTCCTATGTTTTTTAAAATATCTTGGGGACTAGCTCATTTCACTAAAGGGATTCACTCAATAAACCTATGATTGTTACTGCTATGTTGTCATAAGTTTTTACAAATTAGTGATACTAATGAATAAGGTTCTAGCTATTTGTCATTCTATTATGGCCTTGACCTTGTGAGGATCCATATTAGATCCCCTCTATGGAATAAAATGCCTTAGGTACTTGTTGGTAAATAGATTTGTACTATTAAAAATGCTCTAAAAACTTGTTTCTCTTATATTCAAGAAATAGTATAATTTGCACCATCAATTTGTAAGGTTCCTATCTCATTCAACCTACCTTTGGTTTTAAGAGGGGCGTCTCCCTGGTATTGTAGACCTTGATTTTCAAATTAATTAAAATACTAATAGAGAAAAAAAATTATAGAATGAATGATTTAATAAACAAACAAATATTAACTCGTAGTTCTCAGCATGTGTTACAATGACTCTTATTAACTTCTCTGTAGCTCAAAGAAAATACTTGAATCCATAAGCATCACAATAATTTTGAGTATAACTTTATGATATGCAACACGATAAGATGAACACCATAAACATTCTGAAGTTAATGACATAAATAACTTTCTCCATAATCTCTATTGAAAAGAGTTCATAAAGAAAAGTTGTTTATCAAAAAAAAGAAATTAAAAACTTGGAAAACCTATGAAAAAAAGCTTACAGATTGCCACCTCTCAAAACATAGATTCTTATATTTTAGACCTCCTCTTTACAAACAACTTGATAACTAACTATTTCAACTACAACTATATAATATGTCAAATAGTTTGTTATCAAGTTGTTCACCGAATTTTAAACATTGGCATAAACAACTTGATAACTAAGCACTTTAAGAACTTATTAGAAGTTCCAATGAATTTAGAATCCAGTGGACTCACTAATTACTTGTTTATTTATTTCATTCTTGTCCGAGGCATCCCATCATTGTGAACTTTTGAAACAAGTACTCCTACAGTGCCTTTATCAAAAACTTGAGCCTTGTCATGAGCCAAACACAATATAGAAAGCGATTGGACGTCCTCTCAGTTCACAGAATCTATGATTCCTCTGATTCCTCTTATCCTCCTCCTTCCATTCTTTTAAATTTTATTCTGTTGATACTTTTATTGAGGAGGCCAAGAGCAATCAACAAAAAAGTTCTGAAATCAATATTGCACTGTTAAAGAATAGTTTGGACAAGAGTCCGGAAGTAAAAGACCTTAAAGACGAGAACGTCGCTTTAGATCAAGTATTAACGGATCACCAGGACTCACAACATGAGGTAGAAGATTCGCTTCACCAGTATATTCCTTCCTTAATTGATTCGTGTAAGGAGAATTAGATTTGGACTCTGGTTGGTAGTAAGAATAAATGGAAAACAACTTGGAAAAAGAATCATGTGTGGGCGAGGAGAGACCACGAGATTGTCTCATAGGGAGACCTGATCAAGGGAGACCACGAAAGAAGTTTCAATTGAGAAAAAAAGATTTCTGAGAATCTTTCAGGGTTGAGAAAATATAAGGAAAGAAGATTCTTTCATAAATATAAGAGGAAAAAATAGCCCGCAGAAACAATATCTGCTAAAATGCTGCATTTTAGATAACGAGATAGATGTTCTCCTTCTTCAAGAATTAAACAAAGTAGAATCAAATTTTTCTTTTGTAGCTGCTAAAATCTGGCCGATTGGTACTTTTTGTATTATTGTCTGCAGGTGCTTAAGGAGGAATGGCTACAATGTGGAGCCCTTCTTCGTTTATGGGGTTTAAAGTGAGCCGTTACAAGAATAGACTAACAGACTAATATTTTGACAAAAGTTAACTGGAAGCTCATTAATACTTCTGCTTAGAAAATACCTCTCGGACAAACTCTCCTTGCTGTTCGATTCCCAAATAGATATTAGATGTTGGATGGGGACTTCAACACGCCTTTGTACCCATTAAAAAAGCTTGGAAGTCAAGATGATTACTCTGAAGGTATGCTCAACTTTGTAGATTTTCTAAATAGAACAGTGTTACAAGTTGTGGAGTTGAAAGATACCCAGTTCACCTGGTCCAACAGGGATATGGGAAATACTTTAATCAAGTCAAGCTGGATAGATTCTTGATCTTTGGCAGTTGTGGTGGTTGAAAATTTTGTACACCTCAACAGCTGTATAAAATTGTGGATTTCAGTCACGTGTAAGTAAATAGTCTCTTAATTCTAAGGGAAGGCTCCCCCTATCTAAATTAATAAAACTAATAAAAACAGATGGGATTACAGTTTTCCTTCGTGTTTCAAGAAAAACTATATTCTTTCCTCTTCACAAGAAAGAATAGCAATTAAAAGCAAATATCAGTAACAACTTGTACCACGAAATAAGAAAGAGGAAATGAAGTTTTCGGAAAACCCAAAGATTTCTGTCACTTCTTCTGGGACGGGAAAACAATATCAAGCTCAAAGTCTTGAATATTTGCGATCCTATCAACCCTTGTAATGATAATTTTCAGAACCAAATGCAATATATAGCAGCACAAAGTCTGCAAATAGAATGCACTTCTAAAGCTAATCTATTTGAGAATCTATCATAAACACACAGTCTTGAGATCCTTCTCAACTCTAATTGTAATATCTAAACTAATTCCACTTCCAATAGCTACAACACAGAGTCTGCAATTAAATGAAGTGAAACTCTTTCTAACAGCCTTCCACAATCTTCAAAATAAACACAAAGATATATCCCAAGATAACATAAGAACACAAAGCGACAAAACAAGACTTCGACACAAAGTCTGAAATTCCTCACTTCTCTTGTATTACTCAGAGATAACAAATTTACAATTATAAAGCTCAAAGTCTTTATGAGTAGAAAATCTTGCAGAGTTTTCTTGCTTTTCAAAAGATAAAAAGATACAATAGACCCCCTCAAGTATTTATAGGAGAGAGGTCTTCAGAAAAAGGTGGGAGGATCCCAACTAACTTGAGAAATTCTCTCATCCACTATGTCTTATTCTAACTACTAACAAAGACTTATTCAAGATTACAAGCCCTATTCTAAATTGACTTGTAATCAGCTTACTTGTATTTACAAAAGTGCAAGTGATCAACTTGCAATTACAAAAGCGTTTCTACAAATAAACTTGTCAAAAGAAAAACTACAATTTTGAAATTACAATGCTGAAATATAAACCAAGTGTTGAAAGCACTTATACGGTAGCATGTTTGGCCATGTATTCTTCGAACTTCTGGATAATTCCTTGTAGCTCATCAGGATTCGGCTCATGGGTATTCTTAGCAACAATCATTGTTTTGACAATAACATCACTACAACCAAGAATTGTAGAGTTGTACTTCTCAAGAGTGGACTGGATTTCATACAAGAAGATTTGGTATTTCACCAAAGCTTGAATCGATGGAGCTGAAAATTGTTCATTGCTCCATTCTTGATGAATCTTCCTCTTCAAATCTGTGAGGACCTCCTCTTCTGGCAGCAACTCTCCATTCTAATTCATAATATTACAAGAACCTTTCTCACAATGAGAAACAACATCTTGCAATACTTCGGCGCGCAATCCTAAGGCCTCATCAATTTCTTCAATGAGTGCCTTTAGAACAAGGGCTTTATTATCTAGAAGTTCTCCAAATTCTAGATACATGATTCTAGAAGAAATCATGCCATTCTCATGAAGAACAGTCAACTTTTCTTGTGGCATCCCGTGCCAAACTTTCAAGTTGCTCTCGATGCATTCCAGATTATGTTTGAAGGATTCAGTAGTTTGGTTCAATTTTTTTTTAATGGTCTCGAACTTGACCATTACTTGAAACACCTCCTTCAACACTTGAGCACATAGATCAAAAATCTGATCTACCCAAGAACCCAACGCTTGTACTTTCTGAACAACTCTTTCAACTTCTTGGACTGATTCTTTTGCTTTGAAAGAAGTTGAAGGATTATTCTCCCCTTCAGAAGACTTGGTAATTCTCTGAATAACTACGACAAGCTGCAAATTTTCCTCCTGCAGCTTATCTTTCTTTTCCAAAAGTTCCTCATATCGTTGCACCAATGAAGACACTTAATGCTGAGAGTCATGCATGACAACTGCATGTGTTTGTTTACCAAGTTCCACCCTAGTGATTTTGTAGTTAGAAGCTTGTATCTCTTCATGTGGTTTATCTACCATTGCTTCAACAATCTCTACAACTTTCATCCTGTTGTTGTCAATTGTCACTCTATAAATTGTCTTAGCTCTTTTAGCAACCTTGGGTTTAGTTTGCTTGAGCTTCTGAAAAATATAAGATGTCAGGAGAAATCTCCTACTTCTTTCTTTTAGAAGTGAAAGAGCTTAGCCATGGAGGTAAACACATATAATTTGCCTCAGAAGCAACTAGGGAAGAAGCAGTTTCTGTTTGAACTAAAGTAGTCACTCTAGGAGAGGTTTTTGTCTGGACAACAATCATAGCCCGTTCAGTCACTGGAGGATGTGATGCTTGCAACATGAATTTATCAAAACCGGAAGTAGAAGTATCAATCTCCAATGATGTCAAGCCAGGCATAGAGACATGGGTAGGATTATCCTCAAAGATATCCAGTAGATCCTCTTGTGTGTGATCAAGAGATATGTTATCACTGTTTCAAATATGTTGAAAATCTTGCCTTTTGTTGTTGGAGTCTGTCGAAATTCAGAATTTGACCTTTTCCTCGGAGTTTGTGGTTCTGAGGGTATAGGGTTTTTACTTTTAAATGAAAACATTTAGAAAATTAAACCTTTGTAGCACATTATTGTAATTCGTTTTGAACTTGAACCCTTGAACCAAATCGGTTCAAGGTTCAAGATTCAAAATTTCCCTTTCTTTTGTTAGAGGTCTTTGCTCGTTACCTTTTCCACTTAAGTGGAAGGATCTATGCGTCGTCAAGGGGGCCCCTTTTAAGTCTAGGCCTGGGTGGGTTCTGATAAATTTTAATTTTTCCTAAGTCCTATGTCTTCTCCTATGTATATGTCGGGTATCCTAAAGATCGAGCAAGTTTCTTTAGATCTCGCAACTGTCGCTATATCGCAACATAAAAGTGCTCGATGGTTATTAGCGTGCAATGGTGACAAACCACCAGCGGTGAACCATGGCCGACAGCTAATGCAAGCAGTTTAGGCAAATAAAGATTCACAGGCGTTTGGGGAGGCATCGAAGTTTTATGAACAATGCAATGGCAGGTGTATAGTCCAGGCCCAGACCAGAACCATCCTCTCTGCATAGTCTGAGGAAGCAATTTCAGTCGCCAGGCGTGTAAACCATTTATCCCACATTGACCGCGGGGAGGAGCATTTTTGTATTCAAATGAAAAGTCACACACATCCTTAGTGTCAAAGCTTACGGGCTTTTGACAAGGTGTCGCTGAGCGATCCGGGGGCCCCCCTACGCATGCATCTGCAACAGAAGGGCAAAATAACCAGTGAGCAAGTCTGACAGAACAATGGTGATTGAAGAAGATCCAACGACTGTCGCTATGTCGCGACATAAAGATGCTCACCAGATATCATCGCGACTTGGCGGCAAAGCACATGCCGAAAAGGGTGAACGGTTCAGGTTAAGGATCAAGCAGGTTTGAGCCGATCGAACAGCCATTGCTATACCGCCATGTGAAAATGCTCGACTGTTAATAGCCGCGACTTGACGATTGGTGGGGGTGGCAGGCCAGATAAGTCGAGGTAGACTCTGAGCAAATCATGAGGTGCCACGTGGTGACATGCGGCTGCTGAGGTGGAAAGTCCAATGGTGACACGAGGCAGAACAGGTGGCACGTCATCTAAATGAATGTCGAGCAAACCTTGGCCGCAATGAATCTCTAAATGGTTTCACCGAAGGCTCAGTTCCATTGACAAAGGCACATCAAAGAAATATCAACTGGTCCCGCCGATAAAATAAGGGTATCGATGAAACTGCGGGTTCGATGAGACATATGAACGGCTTGCCGAATAGGAAGTCTGGCCTAAAGAATGATATCCGACAGAACTAGAGGTTGACACATGGCAGACCTGGCAAACAAGTGGTGCCCAGGTAGATCTCAGAACGAATCACTAGATGACACGTGGTGACACCGTGGCATAAGAAAAAGCTACCCAGAGAAGTTAATGGGTGGGCAGATCAAGGACGATCAACAGTGATCAAGAAAGATCTGATGGCTGTTGCTATGTCGCAATGAAAAGATGATCGCCAAATATCCCCGCGACTTGGTGACAAAGCACGTGTGAAAAAGGTGAAGCGGTTCAAGTTAAGGATTGAGCAGGTTGAGGGAAGATCTACTGTCGTCGCTATACCGCGAGATGAAGATGCCTGATGGTTATCCCCTGCGACATGGCGACTAACGAGGTGGCAGTTGAGGTGGCCGTCCAAATGGGCTCGGAACGTATCATGATGTACCACGTGGCAGGGAGTAGAAGAAGAACCAAGTCAGGCCCAAGTCCGGTGGCGATCCAAGTGGCGAACAGGTGGAGTCAAGAGGGACTCACAAGCGAACCAGGAGGTGACATGTGGCCGAGATCTGCGCGGGAAAGTCAGGTTAAAATATAGTTTCAGACTATAGTGAGAAAGGAGAAATTAATAACTGACATACAAAGGGATTTATTCGCCTGGGGGTTAATTTTTGCCCAAATATGGATTTGTCGTGTATTATTAGAAAGCTGTCGATCCAAGGAATCTGATTTTGCAATCAAGTGTAACCCACGGCAAGTATTTTTGGGGCAATGACCTCGGGATCTCAGAAGTTTTTTCTCAGCCAGAAGGTGATGATTTTCTGCAGGCCAAGTGCGAAAGCGGTTAATGCCAATAGTTAAGGTGAGCGATTACGCTGGACAACTAGTGGTAGCAGTTAAGTTTTTAACATCTAGAGACCAAGTGGTGGGGATCGTTTCTAAGTGGATTACTCAAGAAAGTTAAAGGGCATGCTAGTTTCCCACGATCGGAGGGTTGTCGCTATACCGCAATGGAAATATGTCTAAATTTTAAACACCGCGACATGGCGACTAAAGGAAAGGTGCTCAAAAAGAAGGCTTCCCTGGTCCGTTGACGCCAAATTTTAAAATATTCAAAAGAATCAATGGCAGAGATGTGCAAATCTCATCAAATATTGTTTCGAAGTGAAGGTTTGGTGAGGGGTATCCAAGGAGATCTGCAGAGAACATAATGGTGCGTGGCTGTGTGTTTTCTTAGGGAGAGCTCATTAATGCTCTGACACGAGATGATCCACCGGCATTATGAAGCTGACGGTGGTTGTAACCGCTTTTTGGTAATAGGAACTTACCCTTTCGGTCATTTTCCAAATGAATGCCCAATGAATTAATGAAGCACGCATCCCAAAAAGAATGTTAAGAATGTTAGGTTTCTCCCTCAACTGCAATGGCACAGAAATGTAACTTTTGGAGTAAATGACTATTAGGGTAAGATTTTTTCTTCTAGGTAGTCCGAAGCTTGTTGCATCCTGATTTTCTATTTAAGGATACCAAGGCTACCTAGAAAAGGGGACACAAATTTGTGTAGCTAAACTCTAGCAAAATTAATACAGGCCTTTGTCTTAGCAATTTTTGAGTCAAAAAAAGAAGTACTTGTAACCTTCTAACAGAGGAATGAAGTATACAGTCCAAAGAATTTAAACTCAGATTTGTATTGTTTCTATGTCACCGTACTGGTGTTTGTTCCATTTAAGTAATCAAAGATTGCTTATTTGAATGATTTGCTAGGCATCTAATGAAGTTATTTTGAGTCTTTTTCTTAAGGAGGAAAATATAAATATACTTTGAACAAAGTCATTGATATCAGTATCTTTGGTGTGGATTGGATGATGAAGTCTGATGCAGATTAGGACTTTGTATATATCAAGCATATTCAGAGTTGATAGACCAGGAACTTGTGATTTGTGTACTAGCTTCTTTTGTCAGGTTGCAGTCTATTGTAGATGACTCTATTGCCCAAGATAAGGCACTAGTTTACCTGTTGGTCTTTTGGGTGCGGTTTTGTAATCCTTTGCAAAAGTCAAATCAACTTTCCATTTAGGTTTAGTTGTACCGGTTAGTAAGGAAAATTTACAAGAATTTACACTGGTTTTCTGCAAACCATTCAATATTTTTGTGAGAAAATAGTCTTAAAAGGGTTCACCTGCCCAACCTTTTATAAGCTTAAAGTGTTGGAGGTTTCCTAATTCTGGAACCTCATATTGTTGTCTTTATTTCAAACTTTTATTGTTCTCTTCCATTGCAGCACAGAGGCAGTAGTTAAAACTTTTAAAGAGAAGAAACAGAAGTTTTCAAAATGGAGAACAACAAGATGGTTTTGTTCCTAAAACTGGAATAACCATCTCTGCATTCATACTTAATGGAACAGGATTGATATGAATGGTGGAAAAAGAATCCACCTCTATGTTGAAAGGAGACATAGGCAAATCCAAAGGAAGTTGAGGAGGAACTTCATGAGGAGACTCTGAAGTTGTGGACATAGGAGCATCATCTTCTTACTACTCTTCTTCTGGATCTTCAAGATGAATGACATGAATATGAAGCTGTGGTTTTTCCTTCCCTTTCACTGTTACCTCTTCAAGAGGAATCACCATTGCTCTGCTGACTCTCAACTTGATCCTTGTAGTAGAAGAGGAAGCACCTTCCTTGTTATCAACTCTAACTTCAGACTTGCGTCCGACAGGTCCTGTAGAATCTTCTTTTCCAATCTTGATCTTGATGAGTCTAACACCATTTCTTTTGAGCCAAGCATTGGTGTTAGCTAGGACAGGCTGAAATCTATCAAGAATGGAAGTGCATTCCTTCTGTAACCATTGAATCGATGGAAGTGTGGCTTCACCAACTCTTTTCTCAACATACTCGGAATCGAGTACATTCCCATCATCAACCATTCCTTCAGGAATACTAGCAAGATCCAAATCAATAATCTTCTCAAGTGTGAGCCTGCAATAGTCCATCCTACGGATCTCCTCTTCAATGCAAAGATCAATCCAGATGTCCTCTATGTGATGCACATGGATGAAGGATCTTTTAATCCTTTCCTTCATCCCATTGTAATCAAAATCTGCTCTCGGTTTGAACCTTTTGAGTTTGATCTCCTGCATCTCAGTCTCCATTGCTCTAGCCTTCGTAAATGTCATGAGAGAGTATCGACCAATCTCCAATGGGTTGTTAGAAGATATTCCCATCCCAACCTTTTGTCGAACTAATTGATGTGCATGAACTACCATGAGTTGTCTTCCCAATTCCGTAAGCATGGTTTTGTCAGTTGGATATCTTGGAAGCATGTATGGTTGCCCACTGTAGCATCCAACTCTCAGATAAGTAAATGTTGGGAATTGAAGGAAAAAACACCCATACTCATTTACTTTCTCCCATGCAGAATCTGACACTTTTTTGTTCTTCAATGTTCTATCAAATAAGCACATGTATTGGCCATAGAAAGCATCTCAGACTCTCCTGTAATGGAATCCGCTAGGTCTCAGAGGTAACTGATCATAGTAATCCCACACAGGCACAAACGAGCGATCACCCTTAGTAGAAAGACCGGGAAAGTGTCTGAGTGATGTTGCTATATACACCAAATATGCTTGTTCATGTAGAACGTCAAAGTAGTGGGAACTCAGGCAAGTTGTTCACACAAAGTGTCGCTAATGATTTCACCCCAGAAGATGTGCTGAGACTATCTGATGATTACAATAAATTGATACATCCATGGTGCAAAGGTATTTGAATGCTTTGAACCCATGATTCTACTCAAAAGAGTAATTGTATCACCAATTTCCTCTTTGAAATCACAACGAAACAACTTAGCCCACCGAGTAAACATGTCCTAGGTTCTTGAATTCACTTGTTGATATGACACTTCCATTCCTTCTCCCTCTTCATTTAGTATTTTGTTGCACTTTCCTTTGAAATCTCTACATAAACAGGAGCTATGGGTATTTTGAAAATCTTTTCAATACTTTCAACATCAAGAAAAATGACTTCCTCACCCTCATCATCTCTAATAGTTCTAGTTTCTTGATCAAAGTGGGCAGCACAAGCAAGAACGAATTCTGGCTTAGGGCAGCTACTGGAAAGGAGGATGCAATATGAAGATGACTATCTAGCAAAGGCGGCATGCTATGGTCCACAAAATTTTTAACCCTTTTGAGAAAGTCTAACATATCCACATGCTCAATCTCTGTATCTTTAATCTTATCCAATGGAGAAGAGACTTGGGAAGGAGAGATCTCATTCTGATACATGGTGTATTTATACTTCATCTTCTTTCCAAAAGAAGATGCTGGCAAATCAGTCATTGAACACAAACTTGGAACACTGCGATGAAAATCCAGAAGTGTTAATGCAACATCACGATCCGTTGAAAGAGCCATATGATCTTCTTGGAAGGGGAAAAATTCAAGTCTAACCCTAAGGCTTTTAAAAATGGAAGGATGGATAGACAATAGCCTTTGAAGACTAAGCTTTTGACTAATTTTGGATCTTGGGAAACATATTACAAGTATGCAAATGGGAAAAGACATACTTGCAGTCGGGTTTTTAAATCCTGATTGCAAGTAAACTTATAATGGGTAAAGAGAATGAATGTATGACAAGTGATAAAAATGGGATTTTGACATAAGGTAAATGAAGCTTATGACAAAGACAACAAGTGTAGATGTTATGAATGGATTTTGAAGAACTTTTTTCATTTTGACCACACGAAAAATGGGAAAAACTTTCACTTGTAATCATGTTTTTAAAACCCGAAATTGAGTGGATAGGCTTCATAACAACTTTGAACTTTGAAATTTTGGCAAAAGAGGATTAAGTCTTTTCAGCCAAACGAAAAAATTAACATTTCCATCTTACTTGCAATCAGATTTTTAAAACCCGAATGCAAGTAGATGGAAATAATACAAATGGAAAAAACAATGCAATCTCAAAATTGCATTTAAGATTTGGGTAAAATGGGAAAAACTCTCTCAAACCCAAATTGAAACAAGAGCAAAACATATACCTATCATGATCAATCAAGGAATTTAAAACAACAAAAATGAAAACAAAAGAAAAATAAAAATAAAACATACCTTGCTTGATCAAGATGCCCTTCAAAGATATGAAATAACTTTGAAAGAAACAATCAGCTCCTGAAATAGAAGGCAAAATCAATACATTGGAACCTTTGTGTGAACAAAGCAAACTCGAATTGAAACTTCATGCACAAAAAATGACATGAAAGGAGAAACAAAAACACCTTGGAATGATTTTGCAAACCCACGCTTGGAAAGAAGAAGACAAAACACCTTGCAATGGGGATCAAATTGCCCAAACACGTGCTGCAAAAACGGTCATGAAGGGGAAATAAATGTGGCTCCAAAACAGTAAAAACGCCTCCCAAATAGGAAACAATATGGTCCATAAACCAGCGAAAAAGGAACAAGAACGACATGCATCCTTCATTCAACACATTTCTCCATGACAATCGGATTCAAAGCCATGAAAAACAGATTCTTGGGAGCAAGAATGCAGGTTGGGTTCTTGGTTTGCAAATGCAACTCAAAAATGCCCTTCAAGAGATGTAATTGGGTTTTCAAATCCCCTTTACAAGTTTTAATAACTTCACTTTTTCAACTCCCAAGGAAAATTCGGGTTTGTGAGAGGAAAAATCAAAAAGAAATGCCATTACAACTTGTAATAGGGAAATAAAATCCCTATTGCAAGTTGAAAATAAAACAACTTAAGAGACAATAAAACTTGTAATAGGGATATAAAATCTCTATTACAACTTAAAATCACTTAAGTAGGAACTTTTATAAGAAATTATAAGTTCTTTCTAAACTTATAATTTTAAATTCACTTGTAATTTGTCCAAAAAGTTCCTACAATGACTTAAAAGACATAAAAAGCAAAGGGGAAAATAAAAAGTAAGTCACAAGTTACAAGTTTACAATAAAGTGCACTTGTAATGTTTTAAAATTTTCCTACAACACAAAAATAGAAGAAAACACCTAACCTCCAATAAAGGGAAAATTTCCCACCTGCAGTTAGGAAAGAAAAACACGAAATTGAAGAAAGGACATAGAAAATAACTCGAAACGTGATGAAATTTGAAACGAGGATGGACCGAAGATCAGTCCAGTTTAACCAGAAGCTAAAATTTTGCCTCAAGAAGTGTGCTTTAGAGTGAATTTTCTTTTGTTCAATAAAAATTTTAAAGCAGTTGTCTGTTTTTGCGAATACAAAAATACGGACAACACGTTGCAATATGCTTCTTATATTCTTGACTTGTATCTTATTCGTCTCCCAGCAGTGTGCTTTGATCACAATGCTCTTCTCCTGAAATGGGAATCTCCCACTAGGAAAGGACTGTTTCCTCTTAGATATGAAATCGTGTATTCCTCCCACCCAAACTTGAAAGGAACCATCTGTGATTGCTGTAATTCTCCTATACAGGGCACCCAGGTATATTTTTCCTACATCAAAATCTTATGTTGGTAAAAAACAAGGTCAGAGGATGGAATACATACTCCCTTGGGATTATCTTCTTTAAATGATTATGAAGCTGATGGAGATAAAAGAGATCCCAGATTCCATGGTTGTTGGGTCTAATGATATGGAAACTTGCTCGAAGGGGAACTATCTTACGGAGGAATAACGAAAGTTGATGAAACAAGACGAAACATATTGCAAATAGAAATCCAAAGTACAGTGTCTCACAAAAGGAGACATGAATATTCATTTCTTCCATCAATCTATAAAAAGGCATAGGAGAAACACAATAAGGAACTTGTTGCGTAAGGAGGAGACATTATTGAAGATGATGAAGCTATTCGTAATTGATGTAGATAAGATTGGGAGGTCTTGTCAAACTACCCAATCTTGTAACCTTAACATGTCATCTAATCTATTATATGAAAATAAAATATAAAACATATATTTATTACAGCTTTCATCTATACATTTATGCAATAGAATACCTCATGAACAATTATATACATGGAGGATATCAACAACAAAAAAAATTAGTATTTCTAGGCACTTCATGCCTTCAAATCTTCAAACCTTCATGTCTTCACATGCTCACATCTTCACTCCTTTTTAAAAATCTTATTTTAACTTCGTTCTACAACTCTCATGGATGCCTTGAACATCACCAACATACCTGAAAATTCATTCCTCTCTTTTCTCTATTCCTATTATCTTCACAAGCTGATTTCCTACAATTTTCTCGGCCAATCCTTTACAGCTACCTACAAATCCTTTCTTCAAACTCACTGCTATTGATTGCTACCTCTTAACACCAATAAACGCTATATTTTATAGAATTTGGAATCTTTTTGAGGCAACAAAAAGAGGTACCCAAATGTACTCTTTTGTTTCTCATAACTTGACCCTTGATATTCTCTCAAAAAGAATGCAATAAAAACACAGTTTTGCTTCCAAAATGTGTTGTCAATGTTGTTTCACCATATCCAATGCCTTTCTGTTGTATATATCTTTTGAATTTAATTAATAAAATGATAATCCAAGTCATTCTCATTTAGAAATTGAATATTTTTTAATTGTTTTCTCAAAAATCACTAGTTTTTCCCTCAATTTAGGCACCAAAATTGAACTAATATGACAAGAATGGAATGCAAAAGATGATTTGTCTTATGCAAACTTATCTAGGCATCAAAATTGAGTAAATTAAATAATTTTCAATTTATAATATGCCAAGGAATCCCTTCAACCCTTGAAACTTTGAAATTATAAGATATAATACTTTTAAAATCACATTAAATGCCCTGTTTGCCTCTAATTCTTTAAATGGAAGACGAGTCATAAAATAAATATTATATCCTTCAACACTCCAAAATATGCTCTTAAATCTCCAACCTACACTAAAAATATCAAAAATTAACATGAAAAGAAATTTACTTTTTTGGCAATGCAAGATAGCTTGTGAGCCCAAATGATCTTACATAAGCCACGCCAGGTAAGAAGTTTGTTAGCATAAATTACAAATGGAGTTCAGTAGATGGACTACCATTTCAATTTAAAGACAACTTTGCAGTATACTCAAATGCTATGAATATGTATCAAAGGATTAGTTTTCTTCTTTATTTTCTTCTACCATCTATCTGAAACATTTGCCATGGTTCTCCACTCATGTTTCCTTTCATAGGATTTAACCCACCACAATCCGGCCTCCTCCACCAAAATTCTTCAACAACATATACACTATTTTCCATACCTATAGATAAATCTATACTGAAAATATCATTAAAACGAAATATTTCCATCGGCTTCCCTAAATTTATCTCTTCACCAATTTTTACCACCTCATCTGCATACATCTCATAATAATCTTTATGATTACCAAAATCAGAAAAATAAAATATTACCTCCATGATTTATTTCTCCAATACTGCTACAATGCTTTCCTCTTTCTCACCGTATAGTGTTACATCACTTTTGTCTACATATTCTTTCTATCACTATCTTTTTATTCTTTCTTTTCCTATACTTGCACAAAATCAAGAAAATCAAATTTTACCTCCTCCTCCTCTATTGCAGAAAATTCATCCTCCATCTATATACCTTCAAATAATCTTTCAATCTTCTTTATCTCCTCTTTCAACGAACGAATTTCCTCATCTTCACTAATTTTGTCAAATATAGGACTCTCAAAGTCTATTTTATGGGCTCCATCTTCCACTTCTTCCTTGTTTCCTAGAAACAAAAAAATATTAGATAAAACGAACTCTTCAACATTAACACACTCCTTTACTTCCTCTTTGATCTTTCCTTTTGTAGATATCTTAGGTACAATCTCTATAACATCCTCTTTATCCTCTTTTGCAGTTAGTTGGGCCACAACTAATAATACCTCTATTATTTTTCTCATTTTTGTTGCTCCATATTATTCAATTTTTCAAACTTGTCCAATCTCAAATGAATATGCACCATCATTTCAAAGATTTTATTTTTATGATACTACTTCATAGAAATCCATATAACTGTCTTCTTCAAAATAATATTCATTGTATTCTTCAAACAGATCTTGCTCATTGTTGCATCCTTTTATAATTTATTTTAGAGATTCACACATCTCTTTCTTGCAACAATCTATCCAATCTCTAGGGTGTTAACCCTCTATAGTTGACAACTTGACAGACTCTTCTTGCAACAAAATCTCCACATTCACAACCACATTGGTTTCCTATAATTTTGATGTCCACCTCTTTGCACCTGCAACAAGCCTTTACATCCATTGACACATCGTTCACCACTTCCAACCCTAACACCATATCCATGGACTTCATCATTTCCAAATTTTTTAGCTATTCATTAAGGTTGTTGCTGATTATTCGGGACCAATTTAACATTTTGACACTTGAGGTGATCTCTTCAATAAAATAGTACATCCATGTTTCAAATGGTGCACCTTGAGGGCTGTCCATTACTCTATTTAGCAGTAAAATGATATCACCATATTTCTCCTTGAAGTCAGTGCGAAGCAAATTTTTTTGCACTTTCTTGAGGGTGGGCCTCAGCTTCTTCAACCACAACTTATTGACATTTGTAGCGCAAATCTCAATTTGGTCCTCATAGAGTTTTTTGGTTTCTTCCTTAGTTTTATATGAGGTTCGGTTATAACTTGGAATTCCAAATGCTTCCTGAATGGCTAACTCTACGAGATGAGCCAATATTCTCCCATTTGGAGCAATGATTTGCCTGCCTTGAGAATTATAATGTTGACGCAGCCAATGAAGGACATCCAATGAAAGACATCCCCGCCTGGCAGCCTATAACACAAAACGTCGTGCAAGGTACCAGCAACAGATTGATGAATACTAAGAGGGGGGGTGAATTAGTATGCCAAAAATCTTTGCACTTAAACACTTTACAAGACTGACAGTAAACCGGTAAAACAATTTAGCAGACAAACCGGTTAGCACACATGCAAACCAAATAGCAAATAATGCATTCACCCACAAAAGCACAAACACCATAACACATGAGATTTTGATGTGGAAACCCAAATGGGAAAAAAACCACGGTGAGATGGAACTCACAAGTAACTATCTGCAGAATTTGACCGG
Source organism: Cryptomeria japonica (assembly GCF_030272615.1). Taxonomy (NCBI): domain Eukaryota; kingdom Viridiplantae; phylum Streptophyta; class Pinopsida; order Cupressales; family Cupressaceae; genus Cryptomeria; species Cryptomeria japonica. The sequence continues at coordinate 54,936,356 of NC_081407.1, read as the reverse complement.
TTAAGGTCAGACCGATTAAGGTCTTACAAAGTTCTTTACCAGAATAGATCCTATTAGGAATCTCAATCTTTGTTAGGAGATAAGTCCGATTAAAGACTACCTTGCTAGAGGATTCTAGATCCACAAATGTGAACCACCTTGTTAGAGGATTTACAAAAGGCTTTTGGGCCTACCCGATTAAGGGCTACAAACTTGTCAAAGATGTGAGTAATCAACAAGTGTTTGATCTAGCTAATAGCACAGACTGCTCCATTAGATCCTTGATAGCTCGTTCCTAATGCATTCCAGCATTACTTCAATCTTCTACACATTCATATTCTCTCCAACTCCTCAACCACCTTAAACCCTAGCAACAACATAAACTTTCGCTACAACGAGATTAACAACTTAAAACCCTAGACATGATGTCCTTATAAAGGAATCTGATTTCATGTCAATCCAATAGGATTACATTATAATTTCCTAGGTTCAATGAACCTGGACATACTCGGTAACACGACACAAAAAGCACCGCCAGAGTGTCGGCACCGTCAAACAATTGGTGGGTGGTAACTCATCACAAAATGTTGGTTGGTAACTCATCAAAGAGTATTACCAGTTCATACAAAATACCAGTTGCCCGTTTGACAAAAATGAAGACTCGTAAAAATGTGTTACGTCGCTTTAATCCCTCGTACCGCTTGGGATCCATGAACCGCTTGGGATCCACATGCCGCTTCAGACCGGGAAACACATTCTTCAAAATACCAATAGTCTAAAGACTATAATACAACATACCGGTTGGAACAAATACCGGTTGTTCTCTAACTCATACATATAAAGGGGATCTCAATGCAAGTGTGTGTCCATCAATGACAATCACAACATAAACATCAAAAATGCCAACACCAATAACACAACATAAAATCTAACTGGTAAACAGATAAAGAGCACCCCTAATCAATACAGGTAACACACAATATAACCTATAACTTGGTAAATCAATCATAATAACCATTTAATGAATCGCATATGCCTTCAGTGACTACACATGCTGGACCGCAGCCCAAGATTACAAAACAATCCATACAACACAAATTAAGATCTGCAGATCTTCTGCTCGACAAATAGGCCTCTGATAACAGTCTGCATTGATCTGGACCTCAGTCCTTCCGAACTTCAATCCCTTCGTACCAGAATCTCTCTGGAAATTACATCTTTGCCCAATCTCTTCTTTCTCCTACCTCTGTCCACTAAAATAATTCTCAAAAATTTCTATTTATACCAACCACAAACAATAACAAATCGATCAAGTCAGTCAAAGACCAACCGGTTGATGATGAAATGTGTAAATGATAACATGTTGGCCCAAATCACCAAGAACATCCTAAAATGCATAAAACTTCACGCGGTCCTGCGGAAACATCGGACAAGGTCCAGAACAGTATCGTTGAACGATCTGCAAGTTACAAAAACCACCCGCAACCCAATTCATCTTCGCACCATAAAATGCAAGCCCAACCAATAAGAACATACCAATACCAGACCAATACCGAGATTAATATCTCACCGAAATCAAATCCAAATGCCAGTTTGAACTACGTTGATGCTCCTACATCAGACTCTCAAGGTTAATTGAAAAGTCAGTCCCATCACTTGATCTAGTTCAACGATCTGTCAATGGGTACTTGCAACTGCCTCAAGGGTTCAGCAGTCTGACTACAGGTTCCAGTTTCCTCTCCTCGAAAAATCTACCGGTCCACCCTACAGCCTGCCTCGGTTTGGCGATCGGTTTGAGTCTCCACACACTAACTACCTCAAGCTCAAGCTCTAGGTTCAGCAGTCTACTTGCAAGCCTTGCACTGCCTCACGTTCGACAATCTGAACAACTCTACAAGCTGCCTCGACTTCCTTTCCAACCAACCGATACATAACCAGGTCTTCTTCAATCGATACGGGCCGGTCAACAAGAGTAAACACAACAAAAACACAAGGATACGATGGAGGCAATGCAGAATTGAATAAATTCTATCATGAACACTGTTTACAATCAACCGGTAGCAAGCGGGTTACAGAAACCGGCTCACAGGCCTGATAAAACATGCTTAATCACATAACAAGTCACAACCGGGACCCCAAATCTTCAGATCTATTTTCTACATTCTATATCTTAACTTATCTACATTATAGTGCTGAGTTACAATGATTTATACAATCAAAGGGGATCCAGTCAACCTAAAAGGGATCAAATGCTGAAGAACAAGACCTTACGTGTAAAAAAAACAAGGTCGGCCTCCGCCAAAGAAATTCCTCCGAAAAATCCAAAGGATGAAGTGTAGATCAAAGGGAAGGTCGACCACACACCAAGGAACATTGTAATCAACGCTCAGGGCTCCGCAAGCTACGGAAGGGATTCGGTAGATCACAGTAGATTACAACCAGGCAACCGGTACCAGAAAACTCTCAAAAATTGGTAGCGATAACTTGTCGGAAAATGATCGAAATGCTCCACGGTTTGGGAATAAGGTAGATGATCAAGTCCTCAAGCAAAATCCAACTCCTTCAGATCCATTGAGACAATGTTAGAAAATGCAAAATGAAATACAAAACAGAAAAGAAATATTTTTCGTTGATGGAAGATTGCCATGACCCGAGGATGCTCCTCAATCAAACATCCGGGGTTATTGAAAAAGTGAGTCTCTCACTTTGTTGGGGTCAGAGGAAAACCAAGGCGGTCTACCCCTATCTGAGAAATCCAAGATGAATCTTCAACTGGTCTGTCCTTCCACTTCACAAGATACTCCTTATATTGACTGCTCCAGGTACTATGCCCAATCCTACTATCTGAAATGTCTTCAATCTGATCCGATTCCTTCCGGGGCAACTGTTTCTCCTATTGTGCACTATTGTCCTCACTGAATTTTGTTTCATGATACTGATGAAGATCTACAATGTTAAATACAAGTGAAATACTCAGACTACCCAATAACTCCACTTCATATGCATTTCCAGAACTGAACTTTATCAAAATCTTGAAAGGTCCAAACTTCCTCATTTGCAACTTGTTATAAGATCCAACCGGGAATCTTTCTTTTCTCAGATACACCATCGCCAACTTCAAATTCCTTATGTCTCCTCTTCTCATCTATTTTTTCCTTATACTTGTTGTCCATGTCCTCCAAATGTTTTTTAACTTTAATATGTAGGTCCTTCATGTGATCTGCAAATTATTCTACTTCTGCACTTCTCCGGTCTTCACTACTATTATCTCTTAATTCTAATATACCTCTAGGGTGTGCTCCGGTAACAATCTCACAAGGTGTCCTTCTGATTCTCCTATTTACTGAATTATTGTAGGCAAACTCTACTTGTGCAAGAATCAAATCCCAACTTCCGGTTTTGTCTCCAACTAAGCATCTTAATAAATTTCCCAAGCTCCGGTTAACTACATTTGTCTGTCCATCAATCTGTGGGTGAAAAGTACAACTGAACTTCAAATCTGTCTTCATCTTCTTCCAAAGTGTAATCCAAAAATAACCAACAAACTTAGTGTCTCTGTTTGAAACTATGATCTTAGGTAATCCATGCAATCTCACCACATCCTTGAAAAATAGGTCTACTATATGTACTACATCTGATGTTTTCTTACAAGGTATGAAATGAGCCATCTTCAAGAATCTATCCACTAGCACAAATATAGAATCATTCCCTCTATGTTTTAGGCAATCCTAGTATGAAATCCATTCTTATATCCTCCCAAAGTCTCTTCGGTACTGTCAAAGGTTTATACAATCCCACATTCTGACTACTACCCTTTGCAACTTGACAAACTCTACAACTTTGCACATATTTCCTAACATCCTTATGAATATGGGGCCAAAAGTAATGCTCACTCACCACTGCTACTGTTTTATCAACACCAAACTGTTCGGCTAATCCTCCAGTATGTTTCTTCTTTATCAGATTCTCCCTCATAGAACTCTCAAGTATGAACAACTGAACTCCTCTGAATAACATCCTATCCTGAATGAAGTAATCCAGCCACTTGCTTCTGTCTACCGTAATCGGTTCTCTACATGCTCTCCAATGTTCTGCAAAATCCGGGTCATCATCATACAAGGTTTTCAACTCCTGAAATCCTAATGCTGCCACTCTCATCTCTGTCAGCAAATTCCTCCTTCTACTTAAAGCATCAGCAACTTTGTTAGATTTCCTACTTCTATGCTTAAACACAAAGGTGTAACTTTGCAAAAATCCTACCCATCTCATTTGTCTCTAATTCAACTTAATCTGACTATTCAAATACTGCAAAGCTTGATGATCCATATACAACACAAACTCCTTAGGCAATAGGTAATGTCTCCACTTCTTCAAGGCTTGAACTATGACATAAAATTCTTGATCATACACTGAATATCTCCTCAGGAAATCATTCAATTTCTCACTGAAATAAGCTACTGCTCTCCCTTCCTGACGCAAGACTGTTCCTATTGTTGTTCTACTTGCATCACAATCCACTTGAAATACTTTATTGAAATCCGGTAAAGCTAACATAGGCTGCTCAATCACTTTTCGCTTCAACAGTTCAAAACTTTTGTTTGCTCCGTTGGTCCACTTGAACTCCTTCCTGTCTCCCCTCATTGTCTCAGTCATAGGGTTACAAACTAAACTGAAATTTCTAATGAGCTTCCTGTAAAAACTAGCCAATCCATGAAATGATCTTACCTCTCCAGTGCTTTCCATGTAAGCCATTGAACAATTGCTTTTACTTTCTCAGGGTCCATCTTCGAACCATCCTCAGATATCACAAATCCCAAATAGACTAACTCATCCTTCATGAAAGTACAATTCTTAAAATATATCAATAACTTTTCTTCTCTAAACCTCTGCAAACCTTGTCTCAAATGCAACAAATGCTCATGTTTCATCTTACTGAAAATTAGAATGTCATCCAAATATACAATAACAAACCTACCCATGAATTTCTTCAATACCTCATTCATCAGCCTCATGAAAGTACTCGGTGCATTAGTTAACCCAAAAGGCATCACCAACCATTCATGCAGTCCTTCATTTGTCTTGAATGTTGTCTTCCGCTCATCTCCTTCTCTGATCCTAATCTGATGATATCCACTCTTCAAGTCTATCTTTGTAAAGTATTTGGGTCTACTCAAATAGTCCATTATGTCATCCATCCTAGGCAAAGGAAACTGGTATTTCACTGTGATCTTGTTTATTGCTCTGGAATTGGTACACATTCTCCATTCTCCATTCTTTTTAAGTGCTAATATTGTTGGTACTGCACAAGGACTCAAACTTTCTTTGATCAAACCTCTCTTCAACAGCTCTTGTACTTGTCTATTCAACTCTTCATTCTCTGTCAGTGTCATCCTATGTGCAGCTTTGTTAGGCAAACTAGCTCCAGGAATCAAGTCCATGGAATGACTAGTACTTCTCACAAGTAGTAATCCATCAGGCACATCTGAAATGATGTCTTCATTCTCTGTCAACAAATCTTTTATCTCTTCCAGTTGTTCTTCTTCATGCTCTGAGTTCTCAATCTTCTTAGGAACTAAGGCAAAACACACATTCTTATGTCTCATTCCATCCAAGAATTTTTTTCCATCCACCAAACAAATTCTAGCATTCATACAGACTTCACTCTTCAAAGGCTCCTTCAAGGGAAACAAGGTTTGCATCATCTCATTGGCCACAATAGTGTATGTATTCTTCCTCCCATCATGCATTGCCTTTCTATCAAACTGCCAAGGTCTACCCAACAAAAGGTGATAAATATCCATAGGCATAATATCACACAACACTTCATCATGATAATTCCCAATTTTTAATTTCACCAAACATTGCTCATTTACTAACAACTTACGATCATCTTGAATCCATGCTATCTAATAAGGCTTAGGGTGTTTCAATCTTTCCATTTGAATTCAACTTATTCACCATCTCTTCTGAAACAAGATTATCTGAACTACCACTATCAATGACAACTTTACAACACTTACCGGATACCTTACATCTAGTGTTGAACAAATTCTTCCTCTGCAAGGGCTCTTCATCTCTCCCGATGTGACACAAAGCTCTCTTCATCTTCAACAGTTCTCCATCTTCCAGTTTATTAGCTGATCCGGTGGGTTTTTCTTCCACCAATTCTATTCTTTCGGTATTCTTTGTCTTCTTACACTTGAAAGCACGATGTCCTTCTCCTCCACACTTATAGCAAGTTCCATTAAACACTCTCTTGCCTTGTCTTCTGTCATTTTTTCCTAAATTCTCATTCGAGTAGTCATCTAAATCTCTCCTCCGGTAGAAATTTCTATCATATTTTTGGTATGAATTATCTTATTTGCTCACTTTCTTGTCCTTGTTTTGATTCATACAGGTTCGTCTACCTCCGATATACCCTCTTCCTCCTTGAAATCTTCCTCCGGAAAACCTTCCACCTCTGCCTCTCTTCCTCTGCTCATGTCTTTTGTTCAACTTCTCTTTTGCTTTAAAGGCATACTGGTAAGCTTCTTCAACACTCTGCAATTTGATCAAATTGAGTTCATCTTATATAGACACCCGCAATCCATTCAAATATCTTGCAACTTGTTCAACTTCATCATCAACATGATTGGATCTAATATTCAACTTGTAAAATGCTTCGGTGTACTCCTTCACACTAGATTCCTTCTGTCTCAAATTTTGCAACTTCCAGAACAGATTCACTTGATAATCAGCTAGCATAAATTTTGATTTCAACTTAGAAACCATCCAATCCCATGTTTTGATCTTCTTTTTACCTCTTCTTTGTCTATCAACCTGCAAATGCTCCAACCAAAGAGATGCATGCCCCTTCAACCAGGTACAGGCATATTTCAACTTTCTTTCTTCCGCGGTGTTTTCAAAATCAAAATATTTCTCCATCTCCGAGATCCAATCCATCAATTCGTCCAAATCTAACTTTCCATCATATTCCGGTGGGGTAAAATGAGGTTTGGTATTCGCCCTACTCAAAATCCTCAAAAACCTTTCTTCATCGAGATCAATCGCCGGTGGGTTTGCTTGTTCCGTCAGGGCTTCTTCTCCTTCATATTTACTCACATCTTCAACATGTCGGCCTCTTCTCTGGGATGTCTCAATGGCTTCTAACCGAGCTGCAATTCCTCGCAACATTTCCATCACAGCAGGGTCTGCATTCCCACACACTCCATTCCTATTTCCTCTTCCACACCATCTTCATGCCAGTCCTCTGCAGCTGCAGGTTAGATCCACAATGCGCCACCCTACAACAAAATTTCTCAGGACAACGCAATCTCCAGAATGAAAGCTCGCTCTGGTACCACTTAGTGCAGTCACCGGTTAGGAGAGACCTCAAAGAAATCAATCTGGGCCTATCAGCAAGATAAAAACACAAAGGAGACACAAGGATATGATGGAGGCAATGCAATACTGAATGAATTATATCATGAAAACTGTATTGGCGCAAAAGTTGAATGAACTGATCTCTTTCATCCGAAGTGCAGTTGTTGCCAATATTTACAAGTCTTCATTTGAGCCAATTTTATCTTTCTCATATCCCATAGGAGAATCAACACTTTCTTGTTACCATCTCTTGATATAACGATCATGTTGATCGAAAAGTTTTTCAAGAGAAACCAACCCCTTGGGGATTTTATTTCCTTTTAGCTGAAGAATATTTTCATCCGATTCGAATGATGTTTCTGACATTGAATCTGACGACGAAGAGAAAGGAGAATTACTCCCTTCAAAGTACAAATTGTTGAAACCATCTTCTATTTGCAAGAAATTATTAATCTGCTTATCATCATTGAAAATCTACCAATGATCCCAATTGTCAGGCACACTGGATCTGCACATCAATTCAATAATATATTTATCTTGACCAAAGTCAAGATGGGGAACCAACAAAGTAGCTGAAACAGCAAGGGAATCAGGCCTGTCATTTTACTCATGAGGTACAACTGAGATGCTAAAAGCATCAAAATCGTCAATATTTTCCTATACCAAATTACGGTAATGCTTGAGTCTATCATTTCTTGTTTGATATATACTCCTTACTTGACAAACTACTAATTTTACATCACCCTGGGCATGAAGATTTATGATTCCTTTTTCAATGCAACGCTCATTCCTAACAAAAGCAACTCATATTCAGCCGTATTGTTAGTATTAACAAATTGCAATTTGAAGGAATAAGGGAAGATCTTTCCCTTAGGAGATATGAGAACTACGCCAGCTCCGGATCCATTTGTAGCACAGCTACCATCAAACTCAAGAGTCTACACATCATTTGAACTGTCATTTTCATTAGAACAACTAGTGCTACCCTCATCCAAAATGGATACATCATGAAAAGAAAAGTTGTCATCTTCTTCCATAGGAGAAGATGAAATTTCTTCTTGTGTAGGAGAAGAGTGAAACTCTTCTTGTTGAGTAGACAATTGAGCATTTTCATCAGCAACAAGAGATGAAGCTTCTCCAACCATGATATATGAACTTGAAGATCCATCTTCCGATGCTTGGTCTTGCTCAATATCAGCAAATTTTCCATTTTCTGAAAGTAGTGAAATGTCGGAGCTACTAGAAGCGCAATCTTCAGCGAACTCCGAGATTTCATCTATATGAAGATAATAATACCCAAAACCCGAAGATTCAAAAAGAATCTGAGCATGGGGATCATTAGACTTGACAACCGTGTACTTGGTCTCTCTTTCAGGAACTAACTTTTGCACAATACCTTTGATAGGTATCCTTGCTTCGGTCATATCCATTTTGAGTTCTCCTCCAACATCCTTGCAAAAATTATGGCCAAGTAACATTCCATATGAACTAACTTTTGCACAATACCTTTGATAGGTATCCTTGCTTCGGTCATATCCATTTTGAGTTCTCCTCCAACATCCTTGCAAAAATTACGGCCAAGTAACATTCCATATGATGTAGGAACGTCAGCTACCAAAACAATCATCTTTATTTTATTATCTGCAAAAGCTGCAAATGCAAATTGAGCATCCTTGATTTGCCCAATAAGAGGCACTTGTTTGTTTTCCATGGAAAAATAATGACCAAAATTTTTGGTCAAGGTCAGCCCCAAAGCTTGAGCAACCTTAGCGGGCATGACATTATCAGAAGCACTAGAATCCAAGACACAATTGCTCAATTGAAAACCATTGATCAATAGGGAAATATAAAAGGGTTCTATCTTTCCTAGAGTAGCTGATGGAATGGTCACCAAATTATTGGGCAAATTCTTGGATTCTTGCGGGGTAGTATTTTCAAGTATAAGACGAGTTTCCTTACTTTTAACAAAATTAGCTAGCCTATCAAATTGATCAAGATTAGCTTGTAAATACTCAACTTCGGACATTTGAATCTTGGTCTTCCTAGCATGATCAATAATGTCAAAATCTTGGAACGAACCAGCTAAGGAGGGATGAACATTGTCCGATTGTGATTTGGGGTTAGGTATACTGGGCTTGGGATCAATAGAAGAAGCAAAAGGAGGATTATTGTTACTTACATGACTTTTCGCTACATCCTTTGGAATATAGGGTCGCGGTGTCCCTCTTTTAGCGATACTAACAAGTAATTGAGAATCACTTGCAACTTTTGCGGCTTCATCTTGTTGAGCCAACCGAGTCTGGGATCTTATCATCACGGCAAATGCTTAACTATGAGTCCTTTGAGCAGCAACAAAGTCATCATAGTGCATATACTGTATAGTAGAGTCACCAGTTGCATCTTCTTCTTCTTGTTAAGGAAGAGCAACATCATCAGACTAATAATCAAAATAAGAAGACTCATTTTGATCAATCTCATAATAACCAACCGTTGCCTTTGAAGGAGGTGGTTCAATTGCAAGCCTTTCGGGAGGAGGAGGTGGCTTGGATGGATTCTTAGCAACATAACTAGAAGCAAGCATTAGGATACGTTCGTCTTGGGATATCCTTATATGGTGTAAGATAGTAATTCTAAGATACTTGCTTCTTTAAAGAAAGGAGTTCATTTGCTAATTTCTACACCATTGGGTCGGTAGAACCTGAAGATGAACTCTCTATATGTGAACCTCCTTTGGACCGATTAGAATCCCTTTTGATTTTACCAACTACGATCAAATCCTCCTCAATTTCAGTAGCAATTGATTGAGCAGCAGCTAAATCAGTGGGAGATGCTCATCTTAGGATGAAACTGACCTCCGGCAACTGAGTATTGATGAAAAAGCACTTAAGATTCTCAGGAGTGTGTTGAGAATTTATAAGAATTCTATTTGCTAATTTATTGAATTTAGCAATGAATTCTCGCATGCCTTCGTGGGTATCCTTCTTCATTTAGGTCAATTGGACCAGCAAGGCATGTCCATCTTCTGCGGGCTTGAAACATTCCTCAAACTTGTCTCTCAACGAGTTCCAAGAAACGATCGAACCAGCAGCAAGATTGAAAAACCAATCGGCTGCAATACCTTGAAGAGTTTCTATGAACAAACAAACAACAACATCTTGATGTTCCACTCCAAGAACACCACGTGCCATATAGAAAGATTTGACATGCTCATCGGGATGTTGTTTTCCATCTCCATAGAACTTGGGAAGATTTCTCTAGGAACCTTGTGGAAGTGGATGAAGAGGTGGAGTTAAGGCTAAAGGACCAAAAGCTACTCCCCACGGACCAGGAGGAGGAAGTGGGGGAGGATTATCCATACTAGATGATGAAGATATCAATGGTTTGAAAAAGGAGGAGAATTTTCACTTGGGATAGACTTCTTTTTCTTTGACGGGGGATAACTGTGGTTCGTGAAAGGGAGGATGTACTAGTAAGGAAATGGAATCTAGCTTGAGAACTTTCACCCTTCCTACGATGAATATAAATATGCATACCTTCCAACTTAGAGAAATCTGGAAAACCAAAGTGATAAAATTCTAAAAAATCAGCAAGACACTAGATTTCAAACGAAAGTGTGAGGCTTTTGAATGCGTTTGTGTCCCCAGCAGAGTCACCAAAAACTGTACGTTGAAAATTTTGTGCACTTGAGAGAAATATACAAAATTGTGGTTTCAACCACAATGTGTGAGTAAAACTCTCCTAATTAAGGGAAGGCTCACCCTATCTATCTACAACTTAAAACTAATATAGGATGGAACAACAGTCTTTATTCTTCTTTCAAGAAAGCCAATATCCTTTTCTCTTCACAGAAAAGTGATAGCAATTTAATATAAAACAACAGTAACAACTTCTGAAATGAAATGAGAGAAAGGAAATGAAGTTTCCTGAAAGCTCAAAGACTTCCATCACTTCCTTCGGGACGGGACAACAATGTCAAGCTCAAAGTCTTGATTATGTGAAGTCCTATCTATCCTTTTTCTATATTAATGATATTCAGAACAAATTATATCAGCACAAAGACTGAAATACTTTATTCTCTTCTATGTAAAACAGTAAGAAGTAGTACAAGCTCAAAGACTCGCAGCTATTTCTTACAAAATCTGCTTCTAAACTCTCTTAAGAACAAGTGCAAGCACAAAGTCTTACAGCCCCTCTCAAAAGAATATTTACTTTATTTTATATTAACCTCCAATACTTGCAACACAAAGACTGCAAATCAAATTTGATTAATCTCTTAAAGAAACACTTGCAAGAAAGATAATATAGAGCACAAACTCAAGAATGTAGCACAAAGACTCAAAGCTTGAGCAATTTTCTTCTATTTCTTTCAATTCTCGAATTCACACATGAAAGATCAAAGACTTCTTTGCTGTAAATTTGGCAAAGTTTTTGCTTGTTTTTTTAAAAGATAAAGATTACAACAGACCCCTCAAGTATTTATAGAAGAGGAGTCTTGAGAAAAAGGTGGGAGGATCCTAACTAACTTGAGAGATTCTCAACCACCAAGACTTGTTCAATAACTAACTATGACTTATTCCAACTACAGTCCTAACTGAACACAACTTGTAGTTGTTTTACATGTCATTACAAAAGTGCAAGTAAAGACTTGACTTGCAATTTACAAAATGTTTTTACAGGTAACTTGTCAAAAGAAAAACTACAACTAAGAGATTACAATTCTAGAAAAAACGCAACTAAGTGTTGAAAAACACTTAAGTTGCAGCATGTGAAGACATGAGTCCTTCGAACTTCTAGAACATCGTTTGTAGCTCAACAAGATTCGATTCGTGGGTGTTCTTGGCAACAACCATGGTCTTCACGATGGTGGCATGGCATTGAAGAAGCACAGAGTCATTCTTCTCCAAAGAACTGGATTTCATGCAAAAAGATTTGATGTTACATCAAAACCTGAATTGAGGAAGCTGAAAATTGTGCGATCCTCCACTCATTATGAATCTTCATCTGTAAATCTGCGAGCACTTCCTCTTCTGGTATCAGCTCTCCATTTTGACTCATGATATTGCAAGAGGCCTTCTCACAGTGGGAAAGAACACCTTGGAACACTTCAACTCGCAATCTTATTGCATCATCAATCTCCTCAATGAGGGATTTGAGAATAAGGGCTTTGTTCTCTAGAAGTTCTTCAGATTCCAAATACATGACCCTGGAAGGGCTAATGTCATGCTCCTAAAGAATACTCAATTTTTGTCGTGGCATTGTGTGCCAAATTGTCAAACTACCTTCAACCCTTTTCAAATTATGTTTGAAAGTCTCGGAGGTATGATTCAATTTTTCTTCAATGGTTTCTGTAAAGCGGAAAATCTAACCCTAGGTGTTCCCCCACTCCATGGAGAGAGAAAGGAGGTCACTAGGATTGACGGTTTTCACTTAGGGGAGACTTTACATTCAAAAGAGGAGTTGAAACCCACAAGATCCAATCCCACACAATGCAAGATTGAATTCTAAATGAGTTTCAAGGGTTGTGGCAGCAAGGATACCCTCTTTTGTAAAGAATGTAGATAGAAGGATTGAACTAGGAATGCATGTAAAGTAAGAAAGATTCGCTTATAAATGGAGATAGGGACACGGGATGAAGCTACGGACCTGAAATAAGCAATAAAATGTCGAGACGACGCTGTCCTGGAAGTTTGAGCGAAAGTTGACGGGACGATGGCGCCCGGAGTGCACACGGTCCTCTGAAAAATCCGCGAAACGAAGGAGGATCTGTTCGTCTCTGCACAAGGATTCCAGATCTTCAATTACAGTCGCGTACCTACAACCTACACACAGAAAAGAGAGGACGATTGGGGGGTTAGGGATTAGGGGTTTGCCTTCAGGTCAAACCCCGGTTTTGGAATTAACCAAGAAATGAAAATGCTGTAAATGTAAATGTTTGTAATGTAATCAAGTACTGATACCTTGTTGTAAGAATGTTTGTATTCTTACATACGAAGGTGTAATGATGTTGTATGTTGTATGTTGTAGGTGATCTCCTCTTCAATGGTTGAATCCTTGTCTTGAATGCAACACCTAGCCTTGAATGGAGACTTAGAATGCTCAATTGCTTGAAGGAATGCTTGAATGCTTGAATGTTTGAATGTTTGCCTATCGCTTCCGCCTCTTGCACATGTATGTTTTTCCTCCTTTTTTTGAAAGGGGAAATGTAGTTTATATACTTGTCAATTAGGGTTAGGAGACTGATTTTTCCGACCTTAGGCCGACCTAGGAACATTATTTTCCAAATTGCAAACTTAAAGACCCGATGCCCAACAAGAGACCGGGCCCAAAATAGGGCCAGGGACCAGGGCGCTGGGCGCCATGGTCCTGAGGGACCAGGGCGCTAGGCGCCATGGTCCCACCTCCCGGAACAGCAGGGTGCAAGGAAGATTAGGCCAAGGTGCAAAAAGATGCAGTATTTGATGTCGTAAACAGGTTTCGGGGTCTCCATTCAGGTTCAACGTTGCGCCGCCATCGTGAAGACCCAAATGCAGTCGAAATTGCAAGTGTCGCAATTTTAGGACGCTACAGTTTCCAACTTAGACATCATTTGGAAAATGTCTTTCCACACTTGTGCACACATATCATGAAGTTGATCTACCCAAGAATCCAACTCTTGTACTTTCTGAGTATCTCTTTCAACTCCCCGAATTGATTCTTGTGAACCGAAAGAACTTATAGGATTACTCACTTCACCAGCAGGTTTTGTAATTTTATGAACAGCTGCCACAAGTTGCCTATTCTCCTCTTCTAGCTTGTCTTTCTTTGCTAGAAGTTCATCATACCGTTATCCTAGTGAAGCTATGGATTGTTGGGCATCATGCTTGACCACTTCATGCGTTTGTTTACCCAATTCTATCCTTGTAACCCTGTAATCAGCAGCTTGCATTTCCTCACGTGGCTTATCCGCAAGGGGCTCAACAATTTCTGCTACTTTCATCTTGTTGTTGTCAACAGTTACTCTTGAGATTGTCTTGGCTTTTCTAGCAACCTTGGGCCTAGATTGCTTGAGTTGCTGATAATTAAAGACGTCAGGAGAGATTTACTGCTTCTTCCTCTTTGGGGTAAAAGAACTAAGCCATGGAGGTAAAACGACTAATTCTCCTCTAGTAGCTACCGAAGATGAAGGAGAAGCAATTTCTGTTTGAACAGTCGTGGTCACCCTGGGGGGAGTATCTGTTTGGATGGCAACCATGGCTTGCTCGGTAACCAAAGGGAATGAAAATTGCCTCATAAATTCTTCAAAGTCAGAAGTAGAGGTATCAATCTCTGATAAATGTATACATGTAGGAGTATCCTCAGGGATTTCAAGCAAACTCTCTTGTTGATGATCAAGAGGTGGCTCAACTGCTGAAATAGGAACGACATTCTAAGGAGACTCCTCCACTATTATGTCAGGAGGAGATAGAGGCAGCTCCATAGAAACTGAGGAAATCTCATTAGATGACTCCGAAGCCAGTGACTTAGGAGCACCATCGGATTGTTGTCCTTTCTCTGAATTATCAAGATCAATCACATGAATGTGAATATGGGATTTTTCTTTTCCGGGAATTGTCGCCTCCTCAAGAGTAAGTACTATTGCCCAACTAACCTGCAATTTGATCCTAGTGCCTGAAGATGACGTATCTTCCTTGTTGTCAATCTGAATCTCAAAATTATCTCCAACAAGCCTTGTAGATTCATCTTATTTTCCAACCTTGATCTTGATGAGTCTTAACACCATTACCTTTGAGCAAAGTGTTGGTGTTAGCTAAGATAGGCTGAAATCTTTCAAGAATGGAAGTGCATTCTTTATGTGACCATTGGATTAAAGGAAGTGGGGCTTCCTCAACCCTTTGTGAGACAAACTCTGGATCAAGCACATTACCATCATGAATCATTCCTTGCAAAATGTCCACCAGGTTCAAATTAATAACCTTCTCAATAGTAAGCCTGTAGTAGTCCATCTTGAGAACCTCCATTTTTGTACGGAGATCTACCCAAATATCCTCAATACGATGCACATGTACGAAGGACTTTTTGATCTTTTCCTTCATACCCAAGTAGTCAAAATCTGCCTTCGACTTAAACCTTTTGAGTTTAATCTCCTACATCTCAGTCTCCATAGCTTTGACTTTGACAGATGTGACAAGAGAATATCGGCCAATCTTCAATGGGTTAGTTGTAGAAATCCTCATTCTAACCTTATGTTTGACAGATTGATGAGCGTGCACAACCATGATCTGTCTTCCCAACTCCATAAGAATGATCTTATCGATCAACTATCTAGGAAGCATGTATGGTTGCCCACTATAGCATCCGACTCTTAAATAAGTGAGTCGGGAATTAAAAAACAAGCACCCATACTCATTCACTCTTTCCCATGCTTCATCTGACACCCTTCTGTTCCTTAGAGTCTTGTCAAACTGGCACATGAAGCAACCAAAGAATGCATCTTGAACCCTTCTAAAATGTAATTTGTTGGGTCTCAAGGCCAGATGATCATAATATTCCCACACAGGTATAACCGAGCGATCACCCTTGGTAGAAAGACCAGGGAAATGTTCGAGTGATGCTACCAAATACACTAAGTATGAATTCATGTAGAAAGTCATGGTAGTAGGGACTACTACAAGTTGTTCGCACAAAGCATCACCGATAATCTCTCCCCATGATATATGATGGGACTGCCTTATGAACATGGTAAACTGATACATCTAGGGCTCAAAAACATTGGAGTGTTCAAGACCCATCATCCTGCTAAGGAGAGTAATGATGTCTCCAATTTCCCACTTGAAGTCACAATGGTACAACTTAGCCCACCTCATGAAGGCGGCTCATGGCTCATGAATCTACCTGTTAATGTGGCGTTTGCAGTCCTTTTCCCTCTTGACATAGTACTTAGCTCCACTATCCTTTGAAATTTCCATATAAACAGGTGCCCGTGGTATTCTGAAGACTTTCTCAATAGTATCCGCATCAAGGCGGATTATTGCCTC
Source organism: Cryptomeria japonica (assembly GCF_030272615.1). NCBI lineage: Eukaryota > Viridiplantae > Streptophyta > Pinopsida > Cupressales > Cupressaceae > Cryptomeria > Cryptomeria japonica. The sequence goes on along the minus strand of NC_081407.1, from coordinate 54,920,001 downwards.
ACCATCATCATTTCTAATGGTTCTCATCTCCTTGTCAAACTAGTGAGCGCAAGCGAGAACAAATTCAGGTTCTAGGGAAGCCACTAGAAAAGAAGATGCATGATAAATGTGGCTGTCCAACAACCACTACATATTACTATCCTGTGGATCCTCCACCCTCTTAATGAATTTTGACATGTCCACATGCCCTATCTCTTTATCCTTGATATGACCCAAAGGAGAGGAAACTTGTGAAGGTGAAACTTCATTCTGGTACCTGTCATATTTACACTTTATCTTCTTCGGAATCGCAGATGATGGTAATTCTGACATTGAAGAACAACCTAGTATGCTGCGATGAAGACTTAAAAGTGTTAAATCAACATCATAATTAGTCGCAACTAACATTTTTCCTCCTTCAAATGGGAAGAACTCCAGCCCTTGCACTTCACAACTTTGTGAGAGAAAGATGGGATATAATTTGAAATGTTGGAAACTTGACTTTGACCAATTTCGGATCTCGGAGAAATTTTTACAAGTATACAAGAGGTGAAGAACTAACATGCAATCGGATTTTTAAAACCCGAATGCAAGTATACTAGTAAAATGAAAAATGGAGAAATGAGTGAAAAATGAGATTTGGACTATGGGAAATGACATGAATGGAATGTACGGATATAGGCAATGAGTATGGATAAAAATGGGAAGATTTTGGGAATGTCATTTTCAAAAATATGGTAAGAACTTTCAACATGTAATCTGGTTCTAAAAACCCGATTTTGGAAGAATGGGTTTTTTTCATCTTTGCAACTTGGAATTTCAACAAAAGATGGTTCAAGTCTTATAACCATAAGGGAAGGTCAATTATTTTCATCCAGCTTGTAATTGAGATTTAAAATCCTGAATACAAGTAAAGAGGGAAAATAAGGAAGAACAATACAATTCACAAATTGCTTTGCAAAGGGGAAAATCTCTCACAAAATCGATTCTAGGGCAAAACCAACATATATACAAATTTACAACTAGAATGGAAAAACAAGAAGACGAGAAAATGGAACAAGAAGAAAAGAAAACATACCTTGCTTCAATTCAAAATGCCTCTTCAAAAGATGAAACAATCTTTGAATGAAGAAGGCAATCCTTTAAATAGAAAAAGATTCCAAAACCCTTGCCACGTTTTTCCAAACTCGGATTTGGAGAATAACAGCAAAAACGTGTTTCAAGATGCAAGAAAATGGGTCAAATCTCTATCCAAACCCCACGCCTAGGTGAAGGAAGCAAAACAATTTAGGAGAGTGTTGAAATTGTGACAAATTTCAAAGAAAATCATGGCATTAATAAACACACTTTTTGTTGTTCATATATCATTAAAACCTAACGATTTGAACCTCCAAATGGCGTGGGATGTGTTCATGAATGCATAAAAATAGGAAACAACCCAAAACACCTCTTACGTCCTAAAAGTCCTCCACAAAATTTTCTTGAAATCTTCAACAAATCCACCTTCTTGGCTGGTTGGGTTCTTGGAAATGAAGAACAAGTTTTAATTTTGCATGCAACAATGAAAATCGGGTTTTTGACTTCATATTACATGTTTAAAATGTCCCTATATCTTGCACAAGGCAAAACGGGTTTTCAAAACCCTTTACCAAGTTTAAAATACCTTTATTTTTATTCATGGAGCAAATCGGGTTTTTAAAACTCAATTGCAAGTTTAAAATATCAATTTATCTCCATTCTAGACAAAATCGGGTTTTGAGAGAGAAATACAAGTTATAATAACTTGACACATGTAATAGAGGAATAAAATCCCCATTACAAGTAAAAACACTAAAATAGGAACTTTATAAAAGAATTACAAGTGACTTTTTAAATTTGCAATTTAAAATTAACTTGTAACTTATCCAAAAAAATCCCTATTATGACTTAAAAAGCCAAAAAGCATCAAGGGGGAAATTAAAAGTAAGTTACAAGTTGTTTTTTCATAAAGTGCACTTGTAACTAGCTAAAAATTTCCCTACAAAGACTAAAACATAGGAAAACATTAAAACTTGCAACTTAAGGAAAAATTCCCACCTGCAGTCAGGAAGAAAAGACCCGAAATTGAAGGAAAAACATAGCAAACGAACCCAGAATGCGATGAAATTTGAAAGGAAGAAAAAACCCGAAATTGAAGGAAAAACAGAGCAAACGAACCCAGAATGCGATGAAATTTGAAATGTGGTTCGAGGATGGACTGAGGATTAAGCCAGTCCAAGGGCAAAGCAAACTTTTGTCTTAGGAAGCGTGCCATAGAGTTAAATTTTCATTTTTTGACAAAATTTTTATTTAATGGTCCATCATTTTTGAAAACGCTAAACCCTAACCCTAAAAATAAGTATAATATATAATAAGTATATATAAGTATAAAATTAATATTATATATTTAGAGGGGGATTGATCCAATAGAATATATATTTAAATATAAGATATATTAAATATTGTTCGGGTTATTGTATCTTTTAATATAAATATATAATTTATACAATTTATACTTTAATAAATAAAAAATAATACTAAACTTTACTTTGCATAAAATATAATTACACTTCAGAAATTAATTTATTTAATGGCTTTCATGTTGCGCTGCTATTGCTACTAGCTTACATATACTAAATAAATATAAATAAAATATGTCAAGAGAAGGATATCTCTCAACGTATGTTTATTTAGACAAAGGCGCAAAATCCAATGACTTATGTAGTACTTTTAAGACAAAACATATAGAATGTATGTTTATTTAATTCATCAAAAAAGATAAAATTCATTAAAATAAAATAACAAATTATAATATTCTACCTTCATTTTTAGAGACCGGATATGCTCTAGTGACCTTTTTTCCTGCAATTTTGAATAGCATGCTCCCATTAAGATACGTAATATTGATTGGAATCAATCTATGAAAATCATACTATAACTGATTTCATATTTTTGAATACTTTTCTCTACAAATAAGAATATATTCAAAAAAGTGTGCATAAAACTAATCCAGAATTATGTAAGTTAGATAAAAGTAAATATAAAACTTAAATTATTAATGAGTAAATTTATGAAATATTCAAATAAATCTAAAGTTAATATAATTGCCTTTTTTGTCCCTATCCTTTTGGCACCCAAGCTCATTTGCTTCTCAAGACATTGGAGCTCCTTAAAATTTAGCGATTTCAAATCTTCACCAATCATATTTCTGTTTCAATAGAATAATATTTCTTATTACTAAAATCTTTCTATTCTTATTACAAAACTATGTATAAAGATTTGTTATAACTTGAAATCTATAACATAAATATAAAAATTTCAGCATAAAATTAATTCTAAATTCTTACTTGTAGGTTTTTTCTAGATAAGTAATCCTTTTCCGCATGTTCTCCACTTCCAAACGTAGCATCTATTGGCACAAAGAGTGTTAACTCATCAACGATTAATGCTATAAGTGCATTTTGCTAAATAGATAAGAAAGATGTATTTGATTCAGCGTACATATTCAAAAAACTTGATATAAATGATTCACATCATTATTTTCTATTTTTTTTCTTGAACACGTGATGCCAAATGTCGTAAGTCAAAAGAATATTTATTTTTGTAGGTTCAATCATGAGAGATTGCCACCGTGGACGCCCTTTACTGTCGTTGAACACAAACCCATATCATATTTTTTCAATATTGAAAATCGTATTGAATTTTCTTCAACAAAAATCTTTACAAAATGAGTGTGTTTGTGTGCATGCGAATTTCTTCAATAAAAATCTTTATTTTTTCTTTGTGTGTGCACGTGTGTATGTTTGTGTGCGGGATTTGGTCTCAATTATGAAAGTTTCATTCTCATATTCATGACTAAGAATTTATACTCGACTTGTAATTGATCTTTAAAAATTATTTTCAAGATATAAATAATTATACAAACTAAGCATCAATTATAAAAATAATTTTGACTACAACATGTGTACTTATCATAGCGGTACAGATGCTACCTACAAAGGATTTCTCCACATTAATTCTCACATCTTCTTTTCTACGGTGTTTATTCATTTGGTTTTTATTCCCTTCTCCAAAACTCTAACTCTATTTCATTATATAAGATGGTTACTAACCTATGGAATACCCTTGGTGGTTTATGAATTGGGTGATAAAAGATCTTACTTCTACAGACACCCCAAAATTGGCTAGTCATTTTATAATTAATTGCATAAATAGTTAATTGATAATTTTACCAGATCCACATCATATTCTCATTATTAGTCAGATAATTTAATTAATCAATTATTTAAAAATTTAATATCCGCAAAATTAATTAAATGTTATTTAATTGATTATCATAGTTTTTCTTCTATGACTGATTAATTTATTTAATTTAACCATAATATTTATCTATTAATTATTCTAATCCTAAAGTTATCCCATCTTCATTCTACATTAACTTACAGTTCTTCAATTAAATATTCCTCCAACTCCCAAACTTGCAATCATTTGCCATGTATCCTTCCTCTTCACATGTGCAAGCTTACACATTCGTACAAAAATTATCAACCTCACCATTCATAAATCCACTATGGAAAAATGTCACTTTTTAAGTTTTACTATGCATGCGTGCACCTCCCTTCTCATAATAAATTCTATTTTTAAATTCTAAACTCTCATGGAGTAGGAAAAAGGTTAAACTTGCATCTTTTGTGAATCCTACAACAATTCTCATTTTCTAGCCCAATTTCTATCATTAAGTCATTCTTCTCACTGAAACCTCTAATGACACTTATCAACTTCCACTTTCTTGAAAAACCTCTTCTAATTTAAGCCATTGATCTTATTGATCTTTTGGCAACATCTTGTGCATCTATTCCTCACTTTATGAATATACAAATAAAATCTATCAAGCTTCATTATCATCAATTCTTTCACAATCAAGTTCATGCTACCATTTTTCTATCACAAATCCCTCATAGTAACAAAATTATGCTATTTTTATTTATGATCACTCTATATTTATAAGCAATCAATCATTTTACAAGGTTAAATCAAGTGCAGTTTCGGTGCAGTCTATTTTATTAGGAAGGTGAAATAACGTAAATGGTATTGTCTATATGATTTATCTATATGTTACTTATGTTTTCTATTTTTTCATAGTTAACATTAAATTCTTTCATTGTGAAGTATGTTGTGATTTTTTAGGTACACAAAAAGAAAAAAATGAACAATTTCATTACCCTATAAACTTTTTTGTAAAATTTAGAGAAGTAAACTAGAAGCATAAATAGTAAGTGTCAATTCCTAAAAAAATATGAGACTCCTCAATTTATAAGCTATTCTTGCTCATTTATCAAATTTAATGGAGAATGTTGAATAAAATTCCTTATCGAGAAGTTAGTAAGATTATGAGAGAGAAAGAGAGAAACTCATTTGATATAAAAGTGTATGCAACCAAAATAGAGTCCCCAAAGAATACATCAAGTGAAAGGAAACAAAGAAACAAAGAGATGAAATTATACAATTCAAAGAAGAAATATAAAATTTTGATCAAATATTTGAGTAGCTAGTGTGTGAGGTGAAAAATGATGATGACAAACTATTGCAAAACCACAAAGATACAACCACAAACAATCCTAGTTCTACAATAACACATTCACCATATACCAATGAAGAAACCTAAGAACGTGCAAATTAACAAATTGACGCAGCCATGACCCGGAGGATCCTCAAAGAGAACAGTCCAGATCATGCAAAAAGAGTAACATAATGGAAGCGACAACAAAAAACATAGAAAATGGAAAATCAGATATCTACGTCATCATGTATTCATCATAGAACATCCAGTAATATCCAGGTTACATACAGGCTAACATGCTCGGTTCAGACTACATCCCAGAATATAATTCATCTGCACCTCCAAGAAGTGTTTGACTTACAATTTATGAATCTATATCATCATACTACTTCGCTATCCCTCAAAGGATCACATAAAATAATATTTATATCATTTGAAACATATCCAGGTCAGCCACAAAAGATTTTTTTTACCAAGGAAGGAAAATGAAACGTGTAAAATAGGTCGACCCCAAAACATTAAGATCTCATCTGTCAAGAACAAACATTAAGTGTGAACCACAAAGGAGGCTCGGCCAAGGGACTAAGAACATCGCGTGTGGTGCCAAATTGTTCCGCAATCCAAGGAATCGCTCCACACATGAAGAAATTTCCAACATAGACGGTAAGCCCAAAATTGCTCTGAAAACAAAGAATCAGACACTCTGGAAGGAATAAATTGTTGTGAAAGAATCCAAATGAACTGGTAATCTGGAATGATGAACAAGAACAAGCCTGGAAGCCAAAAATGTGATCCACAACAAAAAAGAAACAACTACCGGAAAAAACTAAAAGTAACCCAGAAACCGCAACAAGAATAAAAGTAAAAGAAAATATTTTTGGTTGATGCAAGATTGCTCATAGACCGAGAATACTCCTGCATCACAAATTGAAACAATAATACCATTCACATGTCAAGTAGGGTTTGATCTCCGTTGTCTCCTATCTCCATTGATCTTGTTTGATATATGTGCTCTCAAATTATGTATTGTGCACAAGAGCTCAATAAAGAACAGATTGTGCTTGTAAAGTCGCTTGATTGCATAAAGAGTGTTGGATTAGATTATGATTGTGAAAGGAAAAAAGGAATCCTCTTATATAGAAAACACTTATTTAGAAAATCGACGGATAAGATTAAGAGGTGAAAATATAAATGGTCGGCTAGGATTAAAAGGTAGGTAGAGAAAATGATAAGAGGGTAATTAGGAAAATTAATAAAATAATGAAAGGGGTAGGTAGAGGAAAATTAAGAGATAAATGACATGTGTCATAGACGGAAAAAGCTAATGAATTAATTAAATAAATAAAGATTTATTCAATTAATAGAAGAAGTGGGACCAATTAAATAAATAAAATATTTAAAATATTTATTTTAAGGAACGAATAATTATTTAAATAGGGAAAAGGCTAGAAGAAGATAAGTAAATTAATTAAACAAATAAGAATTTATTTAATTAATAAAAGACTTAAGATAAAATAATTAATTAAATAAATAAAATATTTATTTAGTTATGCTAGAACAATTTTAGATGTCTACAACTAGAAGTAAATTATTTTTATTTAGAACGAAAATTTTCTATGCTAATAATCATTTTATGAAAGATTCATTAAAATGAGAGACTACTAATTTATATCACTACGTAAAAGTAAATTTCTATTTGAAATAATTATTAAGAAGTTATTTAGGAAATCATTTAGCCCAAATTATCATAAAGGAGAAATATATTTATGATTTGAAGGAACTAGTACACATTCTCGACATTCTCCATTATCCTTGATGTAAGTGGAATTGTGATTAGTACAAAGATGTCTTATTCAAAGCCTATCAATAACAAGTTTATAGTAAATGGTGATGTAGTAGATACATTGTTTGATACTTCTTCACAAACTAACTTAATTGCACAAACTTTACACTAGACAATTTAGACCTTAATAATTTTACAACATTGTAAACCTAACAATTTGAATTGGATTAACGATGAAAACATACCAGTTACTAAGAAATATAATGAGACCATGTCTAATTGGTATAATATTTAGGCTTACGTTCCAAACCTTTTATACTTTAGATGATTATGGATAAACAATGATTTAAGAAAAACTACATAGAAATATAAGAAAATAAAGCATGCGATTTTATCAAGAGTACTAATTATTTGTGAGGAATATTATAGATATATAATTTTAATTGAGAAAGGATTGAAACCTGGTTAAACATATTTATGAAGGAAAAATAGTAACTAGAATGACATAGTAGGATATTTTCTAGCTGTTTTTCACATAACCTTTTACATTTAAATATAATATGTTCAAATATTTATAAAGATAAACATTTGTTTTTATTTTCCATCTTCATTTCTTCCCCATGCAAAAAAAAGACAACATTACTTCATCATGCAAGGAAAAGACATGAATTGATTTTCACCATTCCCTAATGTTTGGAGCACATAGGCATATGTTATTCAAGTATTCTATTATATAAGGTTGGTCATGATTTTTTTATAAATGTCATATTTACCTTTTTATAAGTATTATGAAAATTATATAATATTGACAAAAAAAAAGAGGGCAGTAAAAAGAAACATCCATGAGCCTAGCATATGTGTCAAGCCTTCAAACAAAAAAACATAAATTAAACGATTATGGCTATACCTGCCAAATCCACATAATCATCATCACAATCCCCAAACATCACAAGGGATAGAGTCATCAATTGGCTCCCCAGTGAGTAAGAGCAATATCTTCTACAATCTCCTCAAGAGGTTGAGCACAAATTGGAGAGACGGTATGTGAAAACAAGAATACTTGCTAGTTTAGATTCAACCACAAGTTTACGAAGGGGAGACCTAACAAAAATGTTGCTCACCCATCTTTCGTCATTAATAAACTCTTTTATTTTAAAATGCAAGATCATCAGAGTGGCACACATCATCTCCATGATTGTCTTGCCAACAAAAGTTGCTACATCCATGCCAACACATCAAGGATATGTAAAATTGGGAAAAAACGAGAAACAGTTCATGGGCCATTGTCCTAGTGGTCAAGCAACTCTTGGAGATGTGCGACCTTAGGTACAAATTTTCTAGCTTGTTATTGGATTTTCATAAGAATATTACAATACATCATATCTTTAGAGTACAAAATAAAATATTTGTCAATAATGTTGTGATTTATAAAAGTAGCATTTCTATCCTTCCAAATATTGAAAATAATTTCCATCCTAAAAGTGTGTCATTTCTAGAAAACTTCTGAGAAAAGCAAGGTCGATCCCTAAGAAGAACGATATATCAGAAAAATGAGGTGGGCCTAAAAGGCTTGAAAAATTCATAAATCCAATTCTAGGATTCTTAAGCATGGAGATAAAACCAATAGAGCTGCTTGAGATACTTCAATTATTTAGAGAAAGGATAATATGGAGTGGTAATTCTCATATGATTAAGATGAATCCCCATAGGAAGACCTTAATAAAAAAAGCACCAAGCAAAATGAGCTAGTTGATGCTCAAAAATAGCAATCCAAATCTTAAAAAAAATAAAAATTCCACACCTCATAATAAGACTATAATTTTTTTTTTAAATATAATTTTTGGGGGAAAAAAAAAAAGCACTTTTAAGGAGTGTTGGGAAACCATTAATGCACACCCAATTTTTGTGCAATGACTACTAAAGAATGGAAACAATAACTGTTTAGTAAATTTTCTAATCTTGATTTGTGTTGATGGATATTTCTGCACTAAACAACATAGATACAATGCACTGGTATTCTACCTCTCTTGAAAGGGGAAAAACCCTTTTGAACAAGAATATGTTTATCCAATGTTCCTGAAGGTCAAGTCATGGCCATCCTTACATTACTACGTGATATGATGTGTTTGTTGGTAACGCACAAGGGATAATGGGCAGTAGGCAGTAGACTAGAGACTTTAAAAAAGAGAAATCCAAAAGTATTTTAATTAAAGCACATAGAATTCTCTTAATTATGCCAAATTAGATTTTGCAACATTGCAACTCCCTCTTGCATCAAAGATATTGTAAAATAAAATTCAAAAGATGGGGATTTAGAAAATCTAAGACTTATGCTTAAAATGAATTTAAACACTAATATCCAGACGCTCTGGTAGACAAATTTATCGAAAACCCACTTCATCTATCACTATAAATGCTCACAATTTAATAGAAAGGGATGTAATCTTCTATGGTTATTTAAGAGAGAAAGATTTTCAAATCAAACCTACTGTTATGAATTCGTCCCACGTAAATACTTTGGTCGAACTACAAACTTGAGAGAGAATTTGCATTCACACAAATTTACAATCAGTAAAGAATGCATAAACAAACCCTAATATCATAGCATCTGAATATAATTGCATCTAAAATTATTTTCTGTATCAAAAAGAAAACCATGAAAAACAACTTGAATTACAGAGTAAAACTTAATATAAGTTCAATTTGCATTAATTCGACTTATCTAGTTACAATAATATCTCAATCCATTGTGTCGTAGTTTTGGGAAACCAAATGATCACACTACGGGTTCGGTCTCATTTTCATCTTTAGTGAAGACATTTTCTAATAACGGGGGTATAGTGGATGGTAATCCCCCGATGAATGGAGTAGATCATCCATTGATGATAGATTGCCCTAAGATGCCAAATAATCACACAAGGGGTAAGGATAATAATTTGTCTTCATGCACTCAAAAGGAGGTTTTGGATTCTTCAAAGAATGTGAATTTAGATAAAAATGCAGTGGTTGATATGGAAACTATTAAACAGGTACCTGCCATAGGTTTTCCTAATGATGCTTCTTTAGTTAAGGAAATTAAGAATTTGGTGTCTAATAATTCCCCTCAGAATGTTGAAATTATTATGACTAATGAATCTTCCTTAGGGAATAGTAATCCGTCAAAGGTTGTCCCTATTATTATGCCAGATGAGAATCTAGTTCAGCAAGTAAATGATATTTTTAACAATCGTGCACATCAAATGGATGAGGGTATTACTGATAGAGTTGTTTGTTCAATTGAGAATGATTTGGGGGGTATAAACTCGACCCTTCCAATTTCTACATCTGCTAATAATTTTGCGGTCTTGGCTACAACAAAGTTGGGTTTTGAAGATAATCCATTTATCCTGGCTTCTCCAAAGTCATGCAAGAGTTTACCAATTGTCCAAACAACTCCGGTTTTTTCACCATCGGTGGTTTCTCCTAGGAGAGGTAGGCCTCCAAATAATATTACAACTCAAATGGAAATTGATGCTGGAATTCAAAAGACTTTGTCCCTTTCTCCTGCTGGTGGGCAAGGGAGGCATTTGGTCTCCCTTGGTAGGCCTAAGAAAACATGTCTAACTCCTGTAAGTGTAAAAAGGAAGAGGAGTAAAAGATTTGTGACTAGTCCTCCTGTGACAAGATCAGGGGCTGTGAAACGTAATTTGCAAGGTTGCTTTGGGGAAAGCAAAAATTCTCCAATTAATGGGAAGAGGGGAGCTTTGGCCTCCCCTCGAGGACAATGAGAATTATTTCTTGGAATGTTAGAAGCCCCTAACAAGAGCCGCTTAATTAAGTCCCAGATGGACTTAATTAAGTATGATATTTTTATGTTGCAAGAAACAAAGTTGTCAAAGGAGTCTAATGATTTGGTTTTTTCATCTTGGAGAAGGTGGAATTTTCTTTTTTCTCCGGCTTGTGGTGCTTCAGGAGGTGTGGCACTGCTTTGGAATAATTATATTATTGAGGTACAGTTAGTTGCATCTGCTACAAATTGGATGTTGGCTTTATTAGTTATAAGCAAAATTTCAAAGGTTAAATTCTGGATTTTTAACATTTATGCTCCGTCAAGAATTCAAGGGAAGAGTAAGTTATGGGGTGAATTAAAGAGGATTTTTTCTCCCTTAAAACATGGTTCCTTTGTTATCTTTGGGGGTGATTTTAATGCTATCACTGATTTAGATGAGAAAAGATGAGGTATTTTCCCTAATAAAAGGATTATGGATGACTTTGGGGATTTTATTTCTGATATGAGCCTTTTTTATTGTAAGTCTCAGAATGGGGTTTTCACATGGACAAACATGAGAAGGGATTTTTCTCCGATTGCTGAGAGATTAGATCGGTTTTTGTTATCTGAGAATTGGATTGCTTCAGATTTTGAATTGTTTTCCTCTATTCTACTGGTCTCAGGTTCCAATCATTTTCCAATTTCCCTTTCAGTTATTGAGGATATGGCTTCTTTTAAGTCTCCATTTAAATTTGAGCCCATGTGGTTTAGGGATTCTTCCTTTTTGCCTCTACTTATGAAATGGTGGAATTCTGCTCCTTTTTGTTCTGGGTCCCATATGTTTCAAATTGCTAAGAAGTTAAGTTATTTGAAATTGAATATTAGGGAATGGAATATCTCGCATTTTAAGAACATTTTTCAGGAGAAACGAAGGATTCAAGATATGATTGAGTGTCTTAATACTCGTGCTTCAACATGGTATGGTGCCACAAGTTTTTGATGAATTGAAGTCACTAAAATTACAACTTGAGGAGGTGTTAGCTAGAGAGGAAATCTATTGGAGACAGAAATCTAGAGAGTTAAGGCTTTCAGATGGTGACAGAAACACAAATTTTTTTCATTCTTCAACTAAGATTAAAAGATGTAAAAATAGGATATCTTGTATTCAGTGTCAGAACGGGAATTTATTGACAGAGCCAGAGGACATTGCTTCAGAGGCAGACAATAAGATATTATATCTAATATTCCTCCTTTAGTATCTTTGGAAGATAATAAGATGTTGATGTCTCCCTTTTCCTTAGAAGAAGTTAAGAGTGTTGTCTTTGCCATGAATCCGGATAAAGCTCCGAGACCAGATGGCTTCACTCCTTTATTTTTTCAGAAATGTTGGGATTTTGTGGGAAATGAAGTTTTATTGGCTCTCGAGGAAGCTAGGAGAAATAGGTCTATTTTAAAAGAACTTAATACTACAATGATTGCAATTATTCCTAAAAAAGAGGATACTAAGACTTTTGCTGACTTCCGCCCCATTGCTTTATGTAACACTTTGTATAAGATATTTACGAAGGCAATTTCCCTTAGGTTGGCAAAAATTCTACCTAGGATCATTTCATTGGAGCAAGGTGGTTTTGTTCCCAGAAGGGAGACGACAGAGGGTGCAATTGTAGCACATGAGGTGCTGCATTCTATTTCCACCCAAAGAACCCCGGCCATGATACTTAAACTAGACATGATGAAGGCTTATGATAGAGTAGAGTGGGGGGCTTTATGTGTTGTTCTTGAGAATTTAGGTTTCTCCAAGGCCTGAATCAAATGGATTCGTGCATGTACTTCTTTTGCAAGATTCTCGATTTTAATTAATGGTTCTCCTTGTGGTTTTTTCACTTCCTCTAGGGGTTTGAGACGGGGAGATCCCCTTTCTCCTTTTTTGTTTATTCTCCTAGTTGAAACCTTTAGTTGGGCTATTAGGGCTACTAAAGTGGGGGGGCTTTGGAAAGGTATAAGGTTTCAGAATATTCCCCAAAGTATTTCTCATTGTCTCTTTGCAGATGATACTCTGTTATTTGGACATGCTTCGTTAGTTGAGGCAAAAGTGATTAAAGGAATAATACAAAATTATGCATCATTTTCTGGTCAGAAAGTGAATGGTGATAAATCAAAGATTTTTTTCCTTAATACATCACAACTGGTTCAGCATAGGTTGCAATCCTTTTGGGGATTTGAGACTGGAAATCTTCCATGTACTTACCTTGGTATTCCTTTCTTGGTTAAACAGGATAAGATTATTTCGGTCATTTCTAAAAGAATTCTCTCATGGAATCAAAGATGGTTAATTATGGCGGGTAAAATTGTTCTCATCAAGTCTGTTTTAAATGTCGTTCCCATATATCTCATGTCTGTTTTGAAGTCTCCAAAAGTAGCTATTGTTAGTTTACAAGATACTCTTAGAGATTTTCTTTGGAACAAGAGTAAAGATGGCAAGAAGAAACTCCCATTAGTTGCATGGGATAAGGTATGTTTTCCTAAGGAACTTGGGGGAACAGGAATTCGGGGTCTGGAAAATCAGAATTTAGCCTTGGGTGCTAAGTTGGTTTGGAAATCATATGACAAGCCTAGCTCCTTATGGGCACAGATTATGTTTGCCAAATATTTAAATAATGGAGCGAGAGACTACCATTTTAAAGTATCAAATTTGCCTTCGGATTCTGCTATTTGGAATTTCCTTTGTAAATGTAGATCAGTTATTTTGCCTCATCTCTCATGGATTGTTCATAATGGTAGAAATGTCAGATTCTGGGATGAAGTACGGAATGGACACACACCTTTGGTGAATATTAGGGATTGGTCTTCTCTGATCATTGTTCTTTCCTCCCTTTGGGGTGTTTTTGTAGCAAATTATTTTGATATTGTGACTAGTGGACCCCTTAAGCTAGCTAGATGGAAGTCGATTGATTTCTTAGATGTTGATCAAAGCATGAAATTAGATTTTGAGAAGATTTTGGGGGATAGAATTGTATTTCTTTCTGATTCTGAGGATGAACTTACTTGGACAAAGAATATTTCGGGTAAGTACACTGTTAAAGATGGTTACAACTCTCTTATGGTTGCTAAAGATTTATCATCTTGGCCTTATAAGTTGTTTTGGCATTTGACTTGTATTCCTAAAGCTGGAGCCTTTGCTTGGTTGGCAGTTCAGGACAGAGTCCTCACAGGTATGAGACTAGACAGGCTTGGTATTACTGTTGTTTTCCCTTGTGTCCTTTGTAACAAAAATTTGGAATCTTCTTCACACCTGTTCCTACATTGTGATTATGCTTATGAATGTTGGCAGTGGTTGTTTGAGAAGTTAAATATATCCTTTGTTATTGGTAAAGATCTCATTTCCCATTTTAGATCTTGGCCCTCTATGTTTGCCTCATCTTTTTATGCATGCCTTTGGATCATATCTCGATCTATTGTGATTTGGAATGTTTGGCTAGAGAGAAACAACAGGATATTTAAAAAAACAAGGTCTCCTGTTTCTGAGGTTCTATTAAAAATTGACTCTTCAATCTCTAAGGTTGCTTTGTCATTTATTTATAAGAATTTGGAAAATCTTACTTCTTTTTCGCACTGGGATAGTAGAGTTACTAGAGTTTGGAAGATGTTGTCAGTTTTACCCTCTCATGGTTCAATTTTAAAAAAGAATGATGCAATAGGTAAGAGATGCTCTGCTAGATGGAAACCTCCTCCACAAGGGCACTTTAAACTGAATTTTGATGGGGCATCTCGTGGTAACCCTGGGCCGGCTGGGGTAGGCATGGTAATTTATGATCACAATGCAAATTTTATTCGAGCTAAGTGTCATGCTATTGGTTTTAAAACTAACAATTATGCGGAATTTCATGCTTTGTCTTTTGGATTGGATATGGCAATCTCTTTGAGAATTAAGGACTTAATAATTGAAGGTGATTCTATGGTGATTATTCAGTGTTATGAAAAAGAAATCGAACTGTTGGAATTTGCAGTATATACTTGATCCCATTTTACAAAAATTAGAATTGTTTGAATCTTTCTTGGTATCTCATTGTTACAAAGAAGTTAATAAGATTGCGGATTATTTGGCAAATTTAGTCATTGATAGCAATGCTAATCAGCGAGAGGTGGGTTTTGAGGAAATTCCTTCTAGGGTATGGGAAAGTTTGCAACAATAGTTATATGATTTTCTTGAGTAATGTTGATGTAAAATTTTATGATGATAATTATTCCCGCTTTCCCCTTTCATTTCAAGTATTCATGTTCGTTGTTCGTTGTCTGGAGGAGAGTTCGAGCTCATGGTATTTGATACAATAGTGATTTTCCAAAGATTTTTTGATACTTTCTTTTTTGGCAAGAAGGTTTTTGGCTCATGGGATTTGGCACAGGGCTTCGGAAAATTTTGTCTTCTTCCATTGATAGCAGCTGTGGAGTCTACATTTGAAAATTATTAGATGGGTTTTTTTGGCAAATTGTCATATGGGCTCTATGCAAAACTGATATTATATGTGTTGTGACCGCATTTTGTATGTGGTTTTGGGCAGGGTGTATAAACTGATCTGTTAGATACTATAGGTTTATTTTATGAGCTCTGACCGGAGATTTTCTTCCTAGGGTTCTTTCCTCTGATATGCTCTTTGAATCCTATGTAAAAATACAAAATATTAATAAAAAAGTTTAGTGGAATAATCCACTTTTATTGAAAAAAATATATATATATCTCAATCCAACTTTTAAACAAGGAACATGTTGTCTTTTATAGGCGAGGTCAGCAAACCTTGGCCATGATCAAGGGTGGAGCAACTTGGCCCTTAATAAATTTCAGTTACGCAGCTCAAAGTGCAAAGGAAAATCGGCAAAGCTTTTGCCAAAGAAACGTTGATGTGGTCAATTTTGTCCTTCAACTTTGCATTCCATTGCAATCCCAGTCATCTTCATCAGATTGCTATCAATTCATAACTCAATACAACATTTCCCCTTCCCTTCTCCACAGGGGCATACTCAGTAAGCAAAGATAATTATGTGGGAATCATTCTCTCATAAGTAATCTTCACTCTGAAATTGCGGTCATCAAACTCCTTTATATGAATGCACACTGCCATTATTCTGCAGGGTGGTAAGGGCTCGATAGTGCTGCATATTTACAACTTTCCAACTTCCTTTTCTGTGATAAAATCCTTTGATTAGTACCAAAAAGGCAGAACTTCACTTCGGTCTTCTTTTGTGATCACATCTCCTGAGTACCTGTAACAAATGAATATTTTTCTTTGTTATTTGAGAAAGGCATAATATTATTTACTTTTTCCGTCAACTAGCTTTCCAATTATCATCCACCCAAAAAGATAAGGCAAAAATATGCTCGTTAACTTTGTCTATTATTTCTTTCCAAAAAGAAATTAAGTTTTTCCAGAGGTGAGGTTGCTTTGTCTTATCTGCGGCAAAAAGACCTACTTGTTCTATAATACATGAAAGCAAATTTAACAAGGGTTCAATCTTCTGAAGGTAAGGATCACATGACTCATCCTCACATTGCTTAGTCAACTCTTTAATATTCCCTTTTAATTTCAGGAAATGTTTATGAAATTGGATCAATTCATTAATCATCTAGTTGCCTTGTTGGAAGACTTCAACAATCCACATTTTACTGTTTACAGCCAAAGATTTCATTTTAGTGCACAATGTGGTAAAATAATTAGTGGAGCAAAATTGCCTTCATCTTGTTGTACCAGTTTTACCAAATACTTAATATATTCTTACAGTTTCTTTTAACCGAGCCTTAAGCTATGCTTTGGTGGTTTCATCCTTATCTATCATTTTCATTATATTCCAAACTGATTCTAGGAATTCATCAACTACTTCCAAACTGATTCTAGGAATTCATCAACTACTTGCCTCCTAGAAATGGGTCCCAAA
The DNA here is from genome assembly GCF_030272615.1 of Cryptomeria japonica. Taxonomy (NCBI): domain Eukaryota; kingdom Viridiplantae; phylum Streptophyta; class Pinopsida; order Cupressales; family Cupressaceae; genus Cryptomeria; species Cryptomeria japonica. Next base: position 54,902,985 of record NC_081407.1, on the reverse strand, counting down.
TCAATAGAAGTAATTTAACAATAATATTGTGAGGTCAAATCTCTTTTATATCTTATCCACCATAGGTGCTACCACATGAAGAGTCCTTGAGTGTAAACCATCTTTAGTCACGCATGTCCACACCTTGGATCTTTTCTTTTCATTTGGCGTTTCTAGTATTCCGAATAGCTTTCGCAAGTCAATAGTAGGTGTTTTCACAATTGGTTAATTATATTGTAATTGTTCTTTCAACCAATCAGAGATAATTGATTCCTCTTCAAATAGTTTTGATGATGAAGCAGGTTGAACCTGTTGTCCCTAATTAATTTCTTTATCAACCTGATGTTGAGTTCCACCAATTTCTTTGTGTAATGATTTTAATCGGCTCATCTTTGGTAAGAGGAACTCTATCTTCCTTTTGAGCATCTTGTTCATGGGGTTCTTGTTATCTTTCGTTTCTTTATTTATTTGTTGCTCTCTCTTCCTCAACTCTTTGTTGTTCTTCAATCCTTGATTGTTGTCACTTACTTTAATTTCTTCATTTATTTCTTCTTCATGTGCCACATCTTCGTCCTCTTCTTCCTCTTGCTTTATATATTCCTCTTCTTGCTCTCGATCTTCCTCTTCAGTTTCATATCCACTCTCTTCCTCTTCGCCTTCAGAAGATATTTCTTGAGGCTTAGAAGTGGTAGTATTTGTATTGCTGACCTGTCTCTTCCAATTCTCTTGAGACTCTTTGTATTTCGCTGACTGAAGTATCTAAATCATCTTTTGGTTTCATTTTCAGTGTCCTATTTAGTTAGCATTTCGTTAATGACAATTTGAATAGCTACTATAGCTTGATGCACCTTCTAGATGGAATATTTAGGGAAAGTGATTGATTTAGTAAAAATATTGGAAGCAAGTGTTGCGGCATTTTCACATATCACCCTATTGCAAACGGTGACTCTTACTTTTTCTCTTTAGGTTTAGGGTTTTAGTTCTGTCAGATTGGAAATCGATTTCAGGTTATTTGGAGATGTCAAAATTGCAAATGTTGCTAATGTTGTCAGTCGTCAAATGTTGTCAAATTGCAGGACATTTCCTAAGATCCTTGATCGTTTGGGTTGATTTGCTCAAGTGTTAGAGTCAAAGTTCGATGAGACTTGCATGATTAAGTTGTTCTCGGTGATCAAGTAATCAAGGTCTCACCTGCATACATGAGGTAGACCCTAGGGTTTTAAGGTGGCAAAAATAGATTCAGTGAAGATAAAAAATTGACTAAGGCAAAATCTTGCTCAAGTCATGCTCTCGGTAGTGGCTTGCTTGCCAAGATTATTTTTTGCAAATGAACCATCAAATGCCACCATCTTTGTGCAAATGAAGGGTGAAGAGACGAAATGTTTGTGCAAATGAAAGGGAACAAGCCGCCCAAGGTAGTGCAAACCAACCATAAAATGCCGCCACACCAAGAGCAAAGTTGTGCATACAAGCTTCAAAATGCCAATCCTCTTGTGCAAACAACATGTAGAAAAATCCAACCAACTTAATCTGATTGTGCATACATCATCAAAATTGCTGACTTAGGCAATGACTTAGTGCATGTACACGCTAACATGCCGAGCTCACTTGTGCATAAGGGACCAAGATTTCCGACTTATTAGTGCATGGAAGGAGCAAAATTCCAACTTAGTAACCCCAAATGTCGACATGATTTTGCATACAAATTTTGAGGTGCTACTTAGGCAGGGGTCCCATGGGGGCCTTAAACTCTATTTCCAAGGAAGAGGTGGTTCCATGGAAAAAAAGAAAAAAATTGTTACAAAATTATTTAGTCTTTTCCAAAAAAATAGAGCCCCTAATTTTAGGCTTGTAAATTTAAGCAAGTGAAAATGGGGTGGGGCTAGATTTTGCCCCACCATCTTAGCAATATTTGATGCCACTTGTCAATCATCACAATTTCAGAGAGAAAACTATTTTTTCTTTCCACCAGCTTTTTAAATTCAGGAGTTTTAACTTAAGTTGATTGCACTACAAAATTCATCAGACTGCTAGCAGCCTTAAATTTAGGAGCTTTCACTTTTAAGCTGAACTGCACTATAAAATTCATGGGACCACTAGCTTTAAAATATTTTTGCTGGACATAACATGAAGTCTACCAAGGAATTCAAGAGCATCATAGCATAACGTCTACTAAGCAATAGAAAATACAACTTCAAGATATATACATCAAGTGCAGCCTGAGAATCTAGCAACATCCAGAGTTTAGCAAGAGCAATCACTAATGAAGCGAGTGAATCAACATCACAAAGAACCCTACAACATAAAGATGGGATGCAATGCAAGGCTAGCATGCCAACAAGAGGAGGATAATACCTTCAAAGTTTTCATTGCATCATGGAGACGTGAGGAATTCAAGACCTCAAGGCATGAAAGAGAGAAATCACACTTGTGCATGTAAGGAGGGGGTCAACTTCAAGATATATACATCAAGACAGATTGACATACATCAAGTGCAACCTGAGAATCCACCAACATCCAGAATTTAGCAAGAGCAATCACTAATGAAGCAAGTGAATCAACATCACAAGGAACCCTACAACATAAAGATGGGATGCAATGCAAGGCTAGCATGCCAACAAGAGGAGCATAATACCTTCCAAGTTTTCATTGCATCATGGAGACATGAGGAATTAAAGACCTCAAGGCATGAAAGAGAGAAATCACACTTATGCATGTAAGGAGGGGGTCAACATTGCAATATATATAGGGACATCATTAGGTGTTCAAGTGCTTAGGGGGATTAACACAACCTCAAGGGTTCAAGACATTCACTCCTCAAAGGATTCAAGCAACAAAAGTACAAGGATTTTGATCACTATATGAAGATTGCTCTACAAATTCAAAGACCTCAAGACATGATGATGAGATGAGGATATGTTACAAATATCTTGAATTTCTAAAGAATCAAGGCTAATACAACAATCAAGATACTTCCTAGTCACGCACAAAGATTCCCAAGCATGGAGGTGAAAACCCAAACACAATCAAGAAAAGATAGTTTCACAAGAGTTAAGAAAAGTTAACTTGATCACTAAAATGATGCAATTTCGGAATATGCCTCAATCATCATCACACCGAGTTTGGAGATGTTGAGTATCAAGAGATATTGCTCAACCACATACACTCGCAATGATCTACAAAGACCAGACCAAGGTGACATCTCTGTCATCATTCAACCAATCATAGGGTTCCACATCAACTCATCCAAGTTCGATGTTTCTGACTCATCTTATGATGACACAAATTTTGAGATACCTAACCTCATATTTCATCGGTTCACATTCAAACATGGACACTTGTCCAAATCTTGTAATTATTTCATTGGCTAGAATGGAATTTTGTTCTAAGAAACCTTAATTAGGGTTTCCATCTTGTAATCTCACCCATTGATTGTGTATCAATCTGAGCCACCCATTGTAAAGAGCTATATATATAATGCTCAATTTTCCCATTTGTAAAGGTTAACAGTACAATGAGAGAAGATAGTTAGCAATTAGATCATTAGGAGTAGAGTAGATTAGGAGAAAGCAAAGATTGTTGCCAGGATCTAGTTGTAAGAAGGATATTAATTTCATTGAAGCTATGGTGGATTTGACGTGTTATTTCAACAAGTTGCATGGTCTCTACTTCTCCTTTGCTTTCATGAAGATTAGATGAATGAAAAGAATTGTGAATGATTAATGGTAAAATTTGTTTGCCCATACCAGTAGTGATTTGTTGATTGTAAGGTTGCCTTGTGTGGTTAACAAGAATCCTTAAATGAGCTTAACTTCAATCGCTATTCATACCTTGTTATGCATCACATTGATAGTATCCTTAATGTTGATAGTGATTAGAACATCATGTGCTTACCTTAGAAGATCACACTAGCTTTGTCGAGTTGTTGGTGGCAAAGTAGAGCTTAGTTGAACCTCACCCAATCGTTCATTGTCTCTTGCATTCTTAGGAATAGCGTAGTCTTCTTTAACCCTATCCTTTTGTCCTTTTAAGTAAAGCAAATTTCCACATTCCAGCAACCTACAAACGTTCAACATTCAAGCATTCAATGTAAGTCCCCCTTGGATTACCAGCAATCACATCAACTATTGAGCTATCCATACGTCACGACCTAACTATAGAAACACTTTAGTCATCTTGGTTAATCATATAATTCAGCATCGAAGAAGATTTTGATAAAGAGAAGATAGAATATCTTGATATTTTATTTTGTGTTAGAGGTGTCGAAAACCACATCAACAATAGGAAAGGTAGATTATTTTGCAGATGCAACAGGCATTGGAATGATCTCTGTAGTTAAGGTATATGAAGGCATAGTAGTAGGATTTGAAGAGAGTAATGTTGAAGAGGTCAGTTTAATGACTATTATATCTTAAGCGGGCGTTGAAATAATGGGAACTTCTTCAATAACTATTGGGGTATTAGGAGTAATTAGTGGAAAAATACTTACGGAAGTTGATTCGATAGGAGGTCCCGTTGTTGAAGGAACACTAGAAGGGGAATCTTTGCTTTTCTTACATCTTTGCCCTTGGTTTTCTTTCAAACCTAATTTGTTTGATCCTTGGAAGGTTCAATTTTCCTTTCGAAAACTAATACTTTATATGTAGGTTTTCTTTATATTTTCCTTCAGCTTTTCCTTTTCCATTTTCTCTTATTCTCCTCTTGTAAGGGGTGCATACTACATTTTAACCCTTTTCATCACCCTCCATCTCCATCTAAGGAGTATCACAGTCACTGCGAAAGAGGAGATCAGCCTTTACCATGAATCAAGTAGCAGCCCTCAGAGAAAAGATAGAGAGGTAAAGCAAGTTGTGCAATCATGGCAATAAGATTGCAATCACAAATCATGAGCAGCCCAAACAATAAAATGTTTAGGTGCAGAGGCTCGAACACAGTCAACATCATTGTCTCAACTACAATCCTTCCTTCCACCAAGTGATCAGAGATTTCATGAATGCAAAGACAGTAAGCATCTATGCTAGACCATACAAACGAGGACAGGTCTGCGACAATAAATGACAGAGATTGAAAGATTGGAGGCTCAAGATGTAGACAGTAATAGTGTACTTAAAGAATAGAGTGCAGGTCCAAAGGATCAAAAGAAAGAAAACAGTGGTGTAAGCTTGATACATAAAGGTTTTGTCAGCATAGAGATAGAAGAATGAGTACACAAAACGAATCAAATGAACAATAGCCCCTGTCAAAAGGCAGTAAATAATAGTGCAGATTTATGATATTGAAGTTAAATCTTTGACAGCCCAAATCTGATATTACAGAGGAATTCCATGACCATGTTATGAATTAGAGGTCCAAGAGAGTCCTCACTGTCAAAAACAGTGCTGAAGATTAAAAGGACAGTGAAGACGGAGTCCCAGCAAACAACAATTACAGTCCTTGTCATAATCATAAGACATTCAATAGAAAGGACTGTCAAGGAGGGATCATCGATAGAAAATCAGGACAATCCTATTATTGTCTGGAAATTCCATGATATAGATCATCACAGGTCATCACCGTCCATTGTCAGGGAAATGAACTAGCCAAAGATATAATGAAAGTCATTATGGAGAACAAAAAAAAAAAAAAAGTAATGATATCGATGAGGACATCAAGCATGACATAAGCCCGAGACATGAAGACAAAAGTATAAAAGATACTAGAACAAAGGCATGGCATGATTCCTTAAGATATTCAGCGCCTCATAAGCACAAATAGGCATCGAGTTCCAACTTCCAATTCAAGGCTTTTCCATCATACGCGTGGAAAGATCAAGCAGTTAATGCAAGTCATCCTATGCAAAGGATGATTTTAATTCATGCAACACTTTGAGGCCTAGTTTGAGCAGTCAGTTGGCACCATACAAGCAGTTCAAAGATCAGTTTGACAGGCCTGAAAAACCTACTCATAAGCACAAATAGGCATCGAGTTCCAACTTCCAATTCAAGGCTCTTCCATCATACGCCTGGAAAGATCAAGCAGTTAATGCAAGTCATCCTATGTAAAGGATGATTTTAATTCATGCAACACTTTGAGGCCTAGTTTGAGCAGTCAGTTGGCACCATACAAGCAGCTCAAAGATCAGTTTGACAGGCCTGAAAAGTAGGTTTTTCAAGCAGTTCATCATCAGTTTTGACCCCACATGGCTCGCACATCAGTTGAGAGGGACTTTAAGCTCGCCTACAGTAAGTTTGGGTCAGTTTTGACAGTGTTTTTGCATGATTCTTCATCAATTTCGACCCCAAAGGCTAGTCACATGCAATTTAGAGATAGAAACAAGATGGAAGCAACTAGCTCATCTTCAGTTCTACAAGGCACAGCAGCTCAGTCTCCTTTCTAAGTCTTTTCTTCTCTCTCATTTCTAGGAGTTGATTCTTTTCTGCATACACACAGCAGCAAAAAGATTGTAGCTCATTTATTTTCAAGCATTCAAGCATTGTAACAGAAAACTCTTCCCGTATTCAATAAAATACAGCAGGTTTCGTTCAAAATTGATCTTATCTTTTCTTTGTCATGTGTGTGATTGATCAAATATTGCGGTTTAATCATAGATCTTTTATTTGTGTCTCATTTATGCTTTGAAGAACAAGAAAGTCCATGATAGTACAGGTTGTATGAGTGTGTTCAACATTATCCAATCAGTTTGCAGTTGTGAAAACCTTGTTTTCCTTCAAACAAACATTGAAAATCAGAACCTTGATATGAAATATTGATGCACTAAATGGTCTAAATTAAGTTGTGAAACATTTTTAGGTATTTTGAAGCTGGTTGTGGTTTAGATAGGTTACTGTAAACCATAGAACAAGAATCGCCCAGACTTGCCCAAACTCGGTGAGTCCGGGTCAGAGTCATGCCTCCCAAGTCTGCAGAGCTCAGACTCGGACTCGGCCGAGTCCAGGAGGCAAAATCGCCAGACTCGCCGAGTTGGTGAGTTTGGCCTAAAATCGCCAAACTCGACGAGTCCAGTGCTTGAAACTCGGCCGCCGGCTGGGTTAAATTAAATGACAAAAAAAAACTTTTTAAAAACTTTTTTTAAAATGAATGATCTCGTCTTTATTCACTACAACCTCCGCCTGAGAATGAGAAAAATTAGGATTACAACATGTCAGCCAATAGATAAATAACACCCGACGCCTTTATTAAATAATAAGTCTTTTTGACCTCGCGGGGCGCTGCCCCCAAACCCCCATCGAAAAATATGGGGGGAAACTACATCGATAGAAGTAGGGAAAAGTTAACCTCCGAGTCTGACACTAATTGGATCGACCAAGTAGATATAGAGGCTGAGACTGTAGCCCTGGCAAAGGAGGAGCGGAGAGCACGAGCAGAGATAGGAGATTCAGAAGCAGATAGTGACACAGATGTTCCTGATGTTGGTGAGTATGGAATGGTGTCACGGGGAGCGCCTATGGCTGTGGAATCATCTAGGACCTACCTTAGACGGCTTCGCAGGGGATCGGGGCCAGAGGGTGCAGGCTCCTCTGAGCCATAGGCTTGTAGTTGTATGTACCTTTGGTATTTGTATGGAACATTTGATGATGATCATATGATGACATGGATTTTCTATTCCATGAGTTTTGTAATATTGTATACATTTGACAATATTTATATATCTATGTTTGTTATTTCCTTCAACTACAGTTTGCATTTATGCTTATGTGATTGATGTATACTTGTGTATGTAATCAAATGAGCCGATTTTGATGATGTTATTGTGTCTTTAAGGTGTATTCAATAAAGGGTTCATGAAACAAGTTTTAAATCTTTAAAAATCTCTAAATTTCTTGAGTTTTTCACTTTCTCGAGTCCAGTCAAGTTTGAAGCCGAGTCTAACTCCGAGTCCCGAGTCCCGAGTCCGAGTCGGCCTTGTCGAGTCCAAGCCGAGTCCGAGTCCCGTTTCTTTGCTATAAACCCATTTTGCTCCAATCACCTCCTGTTAGAGTAGATTTTCAGTTTCAAAAAGCTTTCTATCCCTTTTCCCTGCCAAGTTAGTAGTTTTAGGAGGTTTTTTCAAAGAGAACTAGCCCTTCATCTAGAGGTTGATTTTTATTATAGCCAACCCACAGGCTTGAAAATCATCCCATGTTTTATAGGATTGTTGAGCTCCTAGCTTAGTATTCAGGGCGCAATACTTCATGACAATTGGTCATGCTTTCTAAATACCTAAGGGTGCAAATGCTTTGGAGATGATGTTCCCAATTGAGAAAACAATGCTATGCCACTAGAGACTCGATCAAATTGGTGAGAAGGGAAGGCCTTGATGACTATAATCTCGAGTTTGACTTCTACGAACATTGTGTTAATGGTAAAAAACAAAAAAATTCTTTTTATTCCATTTGTCATAAGTCCTTTGTGGTTTTGGATTATATTCATTAAGATATGTTTGGCCCTGTTGTGAGGTATTCACACATCGCCCCATTGCAAATGGGGACCCCCACTTTTTTCTTTCTAGGGTTAGCATTTTTAGTTTTCTTGTTGGTCGTTTTGGTGTCTTAGCCTTTGCATTGAAGGGATTGAGTTTCTCAAAGGTCATCAAGTCAGGTGGATCTCCTCAAGGTGGAGTGAAGGAGGTCATGTTAGTCGAGTGATTAGGAGTTATTTCGATCATTCCTAGGGTTTTTGTGTACTACTCGGTCACACTTCAAGTTGCTAAATCAAACCTTGGTTGAATGCGTAGTGTCCTGCTAAGTCTCGTCCCTTACATCAAGGTCAAGGAAAACTCGCCTTAAGAAGTCTGGAATGTTATCCTAATCCTGATCTTGAAGTGTCCTGAAATTTCACTAAGTCTAGAAAATTGAAGAACCCTCCAAAAACTAGATTTTGCATTATAACTCCTGGAGGTCCGAAACCACTCTCAAACATCCTGACAATATATATGGAATATAACTTAAAGTAAATGTCACTTATACTTAAATGTTATATTCCATATATGAATCCTGACAGAGAGACTAACTTGTCAAACAACTTCATGTTGGAGAGGAGAGGAGCGAACTTCGACTTCAAGAGGAGAAGAGCGAACTTCATGAGTTGAGGTTTCGGAGCAAAGTTTTTTACTTCATGAGTTCGGGTTTTGGAGCAAAAATTTCCAACTTCAGGAGTTGCAAAAGAGGAGCGAAGTTCTTACTTCGGGAGTTAAGTGAGAGGAGCGAACTTTTTTACTTCATGTTCAAGCACTTTGGAGTGAACTTCGCCTTTGAGCACTTTGGAGCGAACTTCATGTTGAAGGACTTTGGAGCGAACTTCATGTTGGAAGACTTAGGAGCGAACTTCACCTTTGAGAACTTTGGAGTTAACTTCATGTTGAAGGACTTTGGAGCAAACTTCACCTTTGAGGACTTAGGAGCGAACTTCACCTTTGAGCACTTTGGAGCAAACTTCACCTTTAAGACTTAGGAGCCAACTTCACCTTTCAGCACTTTGGAGCGAACTTCACATTTCAGCACTTTGGAGCGAACTTCACCTTTGAGCCTTTAGGAGTGAATTTCATGTTTCACCTATGTGAAGCGAAGTTACCCTCTTCACAAGTTTACATTTTGGAGCGAAATTTCCAAATTCATGTTCAAGAGAAGGTGAGGGATTTCACCAACTTCGTCTATGAAAGGATATGAGCGAAATGCTAACTTCATGCATTAGAAGATGTGAGTGAAATACTTACTTCATGCATTGAGGAAGAAGAGCGGTATGATCAACTTCATGCACAAGGAGAGAAGAGCGAAGTACAAAGTTCATGAGTTGAAAGAAGTAAGCGAAGTTTTAACTTCATGTTGGAGGAAAGATGAGCGAACTTCATGTTTTCACCAAGGAGAGCGAATTCCATAAGCATGAGCAACATTGAATGAGAAAAGATAATCGCCTAATGAAGATATAATATCAAATGAACTTCATGATTCCATTGAGAGTACCGAAATAGAACGATCTTACATTTTCAACTTCAGGAAGAAAGGAGTGAAATTCGAGTTCAAGCAACCAAGAGTGACATAGTAACTTCAAGAGTTCAAAGTTTGGAGTGAAATTGCTGCTTCATGTGTTTAGGAAGAGGAGCAAAGTTCATGATCTTGTTCAGTAGAGCGATTTGTGAATGAAGTTGGATATAAATAGGAGAGACAATCCAATCAACTTCATGTTTCACCAATTTAGAGCTAAGTTATACTTCATGCATTGAGAGACAGAAGCGAAGTTTCAACCTCATGAATTACCTCTTTGAAGCGAAGTTTGCAACTTCATGTTTAAAGGATTAAGAGCGAACTTCATCTCTAGAGGAAATGGAGTGGATTTCACACAAAAATAATAAACATTATGAGTTCAAGAAGGAGAGCGAATTGCATCTTCATGCTCAAATAAGCGAATATCAACTTCATGAATTAAGCTTCATGAGTGAATTTTAACTTCATGTTTGAGATAAGCGAACTTCACGTAGGGGGCTTTAAGGGCGAATTCTCTTTGTATGCTCTTATTAAGTTTACATATTAAGTGTATTTGATACTTCCTTGTTTGTTTTGCCGGAAATGAAGGACAAAATAAGGAGATCAAACAAGAAGCATTCACTTGCGCGAAGACATGATCTACAACATCAACAACATGAAAGAAGTCACAAGAGAAGCCATTCCAGCAAATAGTTTCAGAAGAGTTAATCAAAGTTAAAAGATCATCTTCATCATCGCTGAAGCTAGATAATATTGACTATCAAGAGATATTCCTTCATGGTGAATCAAGTCAAGTATGCAAAGTGCAAGAGTGAAGTTGCATTCCAGATGGCATTCAAATCACCATTCCTCCAGTCAATGAAGCCCACATAAACGCATCCAAATTCGATGAATCAAGCTCATGAGTGATGGCACAAACTCCAAGGCACCTACCCTTGATATCTATTGGTCCACACTCATGGAATGTAATTTTCTCATTGGCCGAATTTAGTTTATTGTAACAAACACTAATTAGCGTTTTCATTGTAAAATCTCAATCAATGATCTCAAATTGATTTGAGTTGTTGAACTATATTAAGAGCACTATAAAAGGCTCAAGCTCTTAATTTGTAAAGGTTAATAGTTGTTAGCTAATAGTTAATAGTTAATAATTGGAGAATAGCTAATAGTTAGGAAAGAATAGAATATCAATTAGAATAGAAGTTAGAGTAGGAGAAGGCAAAGATTGCTGCCAAACATGGTTGTAAAGAATAATTGATTTCATTGAAGTTATGGTGAATTTAATTTGCTACTTCAACAACTCGCATGGTCTTTGCTTCTCAATTTTCTTTCATGTTGATTAGATTGAATGCAAGAATTTGTTGAATATATTTATGTGTATTCCGCCTAATCCATACCACTAGCCTCTTGCTGCTTGTAAGAGTGCCTTGTGTGGTCAACTGGAATGTTATGAGCTTAACTTCGAATCATTCTACACTCGTCGCTTATGCATTAACTTGAATGGTGATCAATGTTTGATGGTATTAATTCGAACATCTTAGAAACGTCCTTAGAAGATTCCACTGAGCTTGTGCCAAATTGTTCATTTTGATGGTGAGACCTTGCTCAGTAGGATTCCATCTAATCATTCACTCATCTTCCTACATTCTTAGGATTAGAATAGATTCTCTCAACCATTTGTCTTTTGCCTTTTTTTTCCAACTCACGTTTGTCTAGGACAAAGAGCATCACCCAATTGAAATATCAGATAATCAAATTCCAGCAAATCAAGCATTCAGGCATTCGAATGTAAGTCCCCTTGTGATTCCAACATAATCACATCAAACCAACTAAGCTTATCCACACGTAGAGACCCTACATTCATGAACCTTCGAGTCTTCTCAAGTGATCCTTAAGCTAATCTTCAGCATTTCAGAGATTTTGTTCAAGAGAGGATAAGATACCTATGGTATTTTATTCTGTGTTTGCATGTGCCTAAAAGACACATCAACAGATCCTATTAATTTTCCTTCAATATCTAGATCTATGTATTTTGTCTCTTTTATAGATCACTACAATAGAAGGACATTTGTGTATTTCCTCAAAAGTAAATATGAAGTTTTTAGTCAATTTGAGAAATCCGAATCCTTGGTTGAAAACCAAACTGGTAGAAAAATTAAGTGTTTGAGAATTGAAAATCGTGGTGAGTTTTGATCGGCAGAAATTGAAAGGTTTTATAAAGGCCATGGGATTCAAAAACACAATACGACTACACATGCTCCCATAGAAAAATGGATTTCTGGAGAGGATGAACAAAACACTGATGAACAAGGCTAGGAGTATGATGAGTAGTGTTGGGCTTGAACAAAAGTTATGGGCAGCAGTTGTAGCCACTGCATGTTATCTGATTAGCAGATCTCCTACTTTGGTCCTAGTTATAAAGACACCCATGGACGCGTGGTCTAGTAAGAATCCCTTGTTGAGAAATCTCAAAGTCTTTGGTTGTGATGCATATGCACATATGTCGAGTGAGAAAAGATCAAAATTGGAGAACAAGGCAGTTAAGTCTATCTTCATCAGGTATGGTCTCGGTGTAAAATCCTAAAAGGTTTGGGATCCAGTTGCAGACAAGGTTCTCTATAATAGAAGTGTGAACTTTTCTGAGTTGAAACCAGCCACTATTAATTTGTAGCCAGAGAACGAAGAGAAAGAAAAGGAGGTAGTTTAGATTCCTTGTACCCCTAAGAAATAAGAACTACGAGCTGCTAGTGGACTTGATGACGAGGAGAGCTCAAGAAGCTCTAAAAGTTTTGAAGAAGAGTAAGAAACTCAATATCAACATTTGAGGAGATCTTCCCATGATAGGCAACGACTTGATTGATATGGTTATTCACCAAAAAGGTTTGGATATTCTATGTTGGATTCTAGTTGCATATTTGCTTTGATTGCTAACAATGATAAGCCTAGGACTATTAGAGAGACTTTGGGTATGCATGATGCAGATTGCCTGATGGAAGCCATGAATGAAGAAATAGCTACATTGAAGAATAATGCTACATGGGATCTAGTTGCTTTGCCTGAAGGACGAAAATCTATTGCATGTAAATGGGTGTTCAAAAACAAAACTGGGTATAGATGGCAATGTTGAGAAGTACAAGGCACATATGGTCGCGAAGACATATTCTCAGGTGGAGGGAATTGACTATGGTGAAATATTCTCTCCTATAGCTAAGCTAACATACATTTGATTCTTGTTATCACTTGCAGCATATTATGTCTTGGAAGTCAAGCAGATGGATGTGAAAATAGCATTCCTTCACAATGATTTGGAAGAGAAAATTTAGATGTTACAGCCAAAGCATTTCATTACCTTATTTGCAAGTTGAAGAAATCCATGTAAAGTTTGAAACAATACCGTAGAATGTGGTTAACCTATATATATATGGCTTGAATTCCATTTAGTGTTATTGATGTAACTTTGTGATGATAAATGCACGACTTTTAATGCATCATATTGTTTGCATATACTTGACAATGTTTATTTCAAATGCTGAAGTATATGTTTCACAGTTTTTTCAATTTGCAGCTAAATCATTGTGACGATACGGTTATTAATATACATAAAGTTAAAATGAGTAAAGTTTATAACTCCCTTGATTTATTTTATCATATTGGCTGCTCCCACCCATAGCAGCTTTTATTTAAAAGTTTGACACCTATGTGTTGTCTTTGGTATTTCTAAGATATAAATCTGACCATTGTGTGTATTATTAATCTAAAAAAGGTCACATTCATATTATAGTCCTATATGTCGATGATATGTTGTTTATTGGGAAAGGTAAAACAATGAATTTAGATTTGAAGTCTTTGTTAGAAACACAATTTGAGATGAAAGATCTAAGTGCAGCGAGATATATTGTTGGGATTGAGATCATTAGAGATAGAGCTAGCAAAAAGCTTTAGACGAGCCAAAGTAAGCATGTTATGTTTGAAAGAGACACTGTTCCGGTGAAGATTGGTGCATGAGAAATGCTTAGGAGTTGCCATTGATGGCAACTCAGTTAAGAAATCATATCCGGTATGCGTAATTTTGATTTACCGAAAGTTGTATTATCATTAGGCATAAGTCTAGAAGGTGGAATACAGTCTATGGCAAAGTATGAGTACAGTGTGTAGATCTTGATTTTGGTTGTTGTATTAGAGGCAGATGATTTGAGGTTCGAGGAAGCTTATTTTGTAATCCAAATATCTATTATTGCTTCATGAGAAAGATTGAAGGTCCGGTAACGGGTAATCCAAGAAGAACAGAGCTATTTTGTTGTCACGTGTGGTCCAAAATCTTTGGGATGATTTTGGTGATTGGTTTCAAGTTTGAGCAGTTTGAGCTGACGTGTGAAGCTTGTTATCAGTTTTTTTAGGTCCGCATATGGATTTTTGGATAGATTGAGCCGACTTGTTGGTATACATTTCATGTTGCATGTTATGCGGTTTTTGGAAGCCGACATGGGAATTGGTTTGTTTTGTTGATGCAAATATATAAGATCGACTTGTATGATCATTTTGATATCGTAGATGTGTGGTAAATGTGCGAATATTGATGTGTGATGAGCGAATGAGCATCAATATGCAGCTTTGGTGCTCCGGTATATGACTGTACAGCAGAACAGAGTAGATAAGAAGAGTTGAGGAAGACAATCAGATTGTGCTTAACCGGAACTGCCATTTGGCATTAGTAGATGCTATTCTTAGGTTTAGACACTATTGTAATCATTTATAATTATTTGTAGGACTTTGAGTCCTCCGGGTTGTAGCCCTCTTTTGTATTTGAGCAGTGAGCTCTAGGCAATATGAGCTCTAGGCAATATGCCTGATTGCAAGTGCATTCTCATTTTTGTAATGTTATCATAATCCTGATCAAACTATAATAATATTATGGGTTCAAATCCCACCGTAGTTTTTCCCTTTCCGGGTTTTACATAAAAATTCTAGTGTTATGGCTTTGTGGTTGATTGGTTTATGTTTCTACACTTTACTTTCATTCATATGCATTTGGTGGTTTAAAAATTATTTTAATAAACTTGTGAATTATAGAACACTAATTCACCCCCCTCTCAATTTTCATTGATTCCAACAATTGGTATCAGAGCCTAGTTCCTCGAAAGGAGCCTAGCAGCTTGAGGAAGATTCGGAAGATTAAATCAATGGACTCCGGTTTGAAAAACAACTTACTGTGGCACTTGAAGATCTCGATGCAGTGATGAAAGAAAAGAGTAGCCTGACGAGAAGTCTAGATTCTGCTGAGAATTTTATTGAATCTCTGAAAGAACAAGTGAACACATCCAAAGAGAAGAGAAAGTAATTGATGGATAAACTCAAGGAGAAATAAGAACAATGCATTGACAATCAAACCCTACAAGACAAAACAGATGAATGTGAGAAGCTTGCTAGAGATAATACAATCTTGAAGAATGACATGCAATCCATTGTAATGAAGCTGACAAGGGAAATTGAAGACATGAAGAAGAATGAGGAAAATCTGACTCAGTCATTGAAGGATAGATCTAAAGAATGTTGCAGATTGAACTATAACAATGATCACTTGAGACTTGAATTGGTGCAATCCACGAATCATGGGCTAGAACTTGAAAGGCAAATCATAATTCTAAGAGATGAACTGTCCACTTGGAATGAGTACAAAGAAAAATTCAAAGCTATCTCAGCCAGGCTAGACGAGATGATCGAAAGTCAGACAAGTGGAAAAGACATGCGAGGACTTGGCTATGAGAAAGGAGAATCATCTAGTTCTGGACAAAGCAATCATCAAAAGAAAGAGAGACCTCGTGTAAGACATCCCGATGCTTATAAATTCAATGGAAAAGATTTTGTTTTGTAATAAATTCGGTCAGATGGCAAGTCAATGCAAAAATAGGATGATGAATATGTTGGAATCCAATAACACTAAAGGGGGGGGTGAATCAATGTTATATCGGAATGATCAATTTTAGACTTATTAAAACATGCATACACCAACCGGTATACCGGTACATACACAATTGAAACAAGTAAAGCAACCAATAAGCCTATCACATAAATGAGAATCATAACACACAAAATTATACGTGGAAAACCTCAAAGAGGAAAAATCACGGTGGGATTTGTGACCCACAATATCAATCCACTAGCCATATGAAGAGATAGTACAAAATTTAAGGGGCCTGCACTTGCAGGAAGGCTTACAGCCTAGAGCACACTGCTCAATCACAAAAAGAGCCTCACTGACTACATATAAATCAAGACTACAATCCGGAGAAGTGTTGAACTACTAAGATAGCATCTTCTATGGTAGAATACAGTTCCGGTTTAAGCTCTGTCTGTTCTAGTCTAAAACCCTAAACCCTTTACCGAAATAGCCCTTACATAAATATCCTCACATACATAATCTCTCTGATATATTTCGCATTATATCACATTATTAATCACCATCTCTCTGTCTATATCAAAATGATCTAATCCAACTGACCTTTATACCCTATACAATTTATCATGCCTTATGTCGGCTTACAAAGATAATTACAATATCAAATTATATGTCAGCTAGATAACATAAATGCATGAATATCAAAAATAATTGCCGATGCCGGATCCAAGAGATGTCGGCCTCCAATACCGATAACCATATTCTACACCATGTCGGCCTGCATTGATGGTAACCAAAGAAATCCTTTTGTCCTATCAATGCCGATGTAGTGTTTGTGAAGTGCCTGCCGGTACACAACTAAACCAAAACATGTAGCCAAAATAGGATACCATGATGCCATCAATGACAACATAGTGAAACTAACCGATTGAGTGACAATTGCCAACAAAATAATGGTCCTACCTTTACTAGTCAATGTTTCAAATGTAACAATTTAGGTCATAAGTCAAAAATGTGTAGAGCATTGATGAATAATTTCCAAAATAAGAGATGCTATGATTGCGGGATGTTTGGACACATTTCTAACCAATGCAGGATGAGACCAAATTAGATGAACTTCAGGCCTATGCAAGGAAATGTTGTTTTCTATGGATGCAACAAATCCGGTCACATTGCAAAATATTGCAGATGAAAGAATGTGAGCAAGAATGCTCCGGTAGACAAGAATAGATCAGATGGAAAGTGCAAAGCGAAGGTTGAAGAAGTCAAAGAGAAGCATAAGAAGATGTGGGTTAAGAAGGAATATTCAAATACATAAAATGGCTCTACTCCTGATTCTGGTGTTGGAACCTCATCAGGTAACTAAAGCATTTGACATTAGGGGGAAGCTTTTCATGCAGATCTTAAAAAGCCCCTTTTGGAGATTTGTAACCAGCAATGGAAGGTTGCAGATGATCGAGATTAGTTGTGCACTTGATATCCAAAAGATTACATGCCTATCTAAGTATCCAATGATGGATTCTTGAAGAAACAGGGTATCCGGAAATCCTTTAGGGTTGTGCATTTATTACAACTTCAAGTTAGGTTTTCAGAGGATAAAAAGGTATTCTATCATTCACTCTTCACATTACGAACAAAGAGAAAGAGCAAGAGAGAAAAGCGAATAGCCAAAATTAAGCAGCAAAAACAAAGCTTGAAGCGATCCGAAAGTGATTCCTAGCATCTAGTTGATATTGAAAAGGTATTTATCCGTGTTCGAGCCGTTTTTCATACCCTAATTTTAAAATCGCATCATCATCTGGTGTAGCAACTCCGTTGGTATTATAAATCACTAAAAAGGCAAGGCCAGTATTCAAGAAACATCCGTTCAAATCTGTCAAAAATGATCCGAATGGTACATTTTACTTTGTGTCGTATGGAGTATTGCATGATGACGATATTAGGGCATACATTCACTGCAATATCGAAGAGCTCGGGAATGCAGACATGCTATCATTATACACCAAGCATATGATAGATGAGATGGGGAATCTGAAGCCCGAATTCAAATCCCTACAAGACAAGGATTTTACCCAATTTGTTCACTTTTCAATTTTCGGTGAACCCCAATGGGCCAGGTATATCTTGAGCCGAATCAATGATGAATTTATATGGCTAGATAGACCTCATAAGGTCACAAAGCAATCCATTCAAGCGGTAACCTATTTAAATGCAACCGGTGAGATCCCCGATCTCAGACATGTCAAGAACACCACTGTGATAGAGGTTACAGGATCCCAGCATGACAACCAATCAATGATAATAAGTGATATCATCGAATATGATGTGAGATTTGCATCAATGGTGACAAGATATAAGGTGTCCCAATCCAGCAGACAAAATTCACTATCCAGTACTGCAATATATGTAGCTTAACAGATACTCAAGGATGACAAGAGATATGATCTATGTGGAGTGCTTCATAGTGAATTAATGAGAAATCTAAAAAAGATTAAGCAAGATAAGAAACATGTTTTCAAGTTTGGTTCTTTGATTATTTGTTTCAAACTTTAATTTTTGAATGAAATCCCTGGTATAGGAAAAGTACAGTGGGCTTCTGATAAACCGGTGGCAATCCAAATTAAAGAAGGTTTGCAAGGATTGGGTGATGTGGTAGCACAAAAATCTGTTTTGTGGGGTTACTTCAAATCATTTCAAGCTATGATGCAAAGCAGAGAAAGGATTCCAAAGGACATTGTTGAAAAATATGAAGATATCATCTGCTTCATGGAAGACAAAGATCAATGCCATATGGAGGCAACAGAACCAAGAACCGTATGGATCATACCCATGGGGTATGAAGTACATGGAAACACACTTGATGCATATGCTCAACACCTGTTGAGTAAACCGGTAGATGAGAAAGAAGAAAGGTTTGGTACCTACAAGGAGAAGGATCTAGACCTGCACAAGAAATTCACTGAGCCTGCAAGGAAGAGGAAGGTTAGAAGAGAAGTTGAAGAGCTTGCACAACAAATAGGAATAACAAAGGAAGTCGTTCAAAGGGCTAGGGAACAAAACATTTTGAAGGAGGTCATGGTAAAGCCTAAGAAGACAAAACCGATCTCCACTCCTCCCAAGCAATCCAAGCCAAGGCAAACCAAGTCTGCACCTAGCTCCGGTGCATAGAAGCCTATCTCTCCACCCAAGCCACAAAGCAAGTCAACCAGTAGAGCAAAAAAAAGGAAGAAGGAGAAGTCCAAAAGGGAATATGTTGCAGCTACTACTGAAGATGTAGAAACAAGTCTGATCAAGCAGTGCAAGAGGTGAAGAAGACAACTACCTAAGCTAGGATAGTGAAGAAGCCTCAATCTGGTGAAGACCAGCCGACCAAGAAACCAAGAAGTGGAGCAGAGCCAAATCAAGTAGGAAACCTAAGTCTGAACTTGATGAAGCTCTGAAGTTCGGCAAGATAGAAGGTACTTATATTGTTGTGCCCCCGATAGAGTAGGAGAAGTAAGAAGCCTTATCACTCCTCGGATAGATTCACCAATCAGCAATAAGCAATATGCAATGAGTGCTCTGAGTAAGAGTGTTTTGACATAACATAGAGGAGCTTAAATGCACGCCTATCTTTTCAATGGTCTGATCAATATTTTGGATAGTTTAATAAAAGGGTTGGGATGAGCATTTGTTGAGACTAAAGACAATTTTCGTAGATATTTTCAAATTTTTGTAAGTCACTGTATATACCCCTGTACATAAATTTTGGAGGATTCCTATCTTTGACATTGTTGTCAAAGGGGGAGAGAGTGAAGTGAAAAAAGGTGTATATTCTTAGGGAGAGCTTGTTGAGTCTTCGAGATTTTGAGTTTGGAAAATTTGAAGTTTTGCAGACAATTTTGATAGTGTCATTTTTCACAGTGTTGTCGTCAATGCCAAACAAGGAGATTGTTGGCAAGAGACGTTGATCCAGTGAAGATTGGTGAATAAGAAATGCTTAGGAGTTGTCATTGATGACAACTCAGTTCAGAAATCATATCCGATATGCGTAGAATTGATTTACCGGAAGTTGTATTATCATTAGGCATAAGTCTGGAAGGTGGAATAGAATATCCAACAGAGTGTGAGTACAGTGTGTAGATCTTGATTTTGGTTGCATAACTTTGGTTGCAATATTAGAGGTAGATGATTCGAGGTTTGAGGCAGCTTATTCTATAATCCCAATATCCCGTGTTGATTCATGAGCGAGATTGAAGGTCCGGTAAGCAGTAATCCAGTAGTAACAGAGCTATTTTGGTGTAACGTGTGGTTCGGAATCTTTGGGATGACTTTGATGATTGGTTTCAAATTTCAGCAGTTTGAGCCGACATGTGTGAAGCTTGTTATCAAATTGTTTAGGTCCGCATATGGATTTGTGGACGGATTGTGCCGACTTGTTGGTACACGTTTCATGTTGCGTGTTATGCGGCTTTTGGAAGCCAACAAGGGAATTGATTTGTTTTATTGATGCGGATATATAAGACCGACTTGTATGATCATTTTGATATTGTACATGTGTGGTAGATGTACGAATATTGATGTGTGATGAGCGAATGAGCATCAAAATGTAGATTTGGTGCTCTGGTATATGACTGTATAGCAGAACAAAGTAGATAAGCAAAGCAGAGGAAGTTAGTCATATTGTGCTTAACTAAAACTGCCATTTGGCATTAGTAGATGTTATTCTTCAGTTCAAACTTTATTGAAATTATTATAATGATTTGTAGGATTGTGTGTCCTGCGGGTTGTAGCCCTCTTTTGTAGTTGAACAATAAGCTCTAGGTAGTGTGCCTGAATGCAGGTGCATTCCCCTTTTTGTAATATTATCATACTCCTGATCAAAGTATAATAATATTGTGGGTTCAAATCCCAACGTGGTTTTTCCCTTTCCGGGTTTCCACGCAAAAATTCTAGTGTTATGGTTTTGTGGTTGATTGGTTTATGTTTCTGCACTTTACTTTCATTCTTATGCATCTGGTGGTTTAAGAATCAGTTTAATAAACTTGTGAATTGTAGAACACTAATTCACCCCCCCTCTCAGTGGTCATTGATTCCAACATGTTAACTATGTGTTGGAGAGATTCAGCATGACAACTTGCAAAGAGTTAGTTGTTCCAGTGTTACAAGGGATGAAGCTTTATATGGAGGATTGTAAAAAACATCCTATTAATATCGAGGACATGTCTAGAGTACCTTATGCAAGTTAGGTCGGTAGCTTGATGTATACTATAGTCTATATGAGGCTAGACATTACCCAAGCAGTGGGAGTCCTTAGTTGGTATATAACTAATCGTAATAGGATGCACTCGGATGCAATCAAGAGAGTGTTTAGGTATTTGAGGGGTACTTTTGAGTATTCTTTGTTTTTTCATGGTTATCCTTCTAGACCTCGACCCTTAGTTTGCATTCGTGGATATGTGGATTTAGATTCAGCAGGTGACATTAATAGCAAAAGATCCACCAGTGGATATGCTTTCATGATGTTTGGTGTTGCAAGGAGTTGGATGAGTAAGTGAGAGGTTGTAATCGCTTTGTCCACTATAGAAGTAGAGTACATGGCTTCTACTCATTCTTGTAAAGTAGCCATTTGGCTTAAAAGATTATGTTCAAATATTGGTTTTGATGCACGACAAATTACTATCTGTTGTGACAGCCAGTGTGATATTTATTTAGCAAAGAATCCAACTTTCCATGCTAGAACAAAGGATATTGATGTACAATTTCATTTTGTTCATGAAATGGTGGAAGATGGAAAAGTGAAGTTTAAAAAAGTTGATACTTTGGCAAATGTTGCTAAATATACTAACAAAACTAGTGAGCACTGATGAGTTTAGATGGTGTGTTGATTCTATGGGCCTTGGGGCCTTGAGCAAATTATAAGGTGTTTTGACTCTTGACAAGTCTGTGAAAAGTGGGAGAATGTTCAGATTAACGTGTCTCAACCTTAAGAGTCCAAACATGTTTATTTGATTATTTACTTTGTTTTCACCCACTTTGGAAGTCCTAAAATTAGGGCTCTACTGCCATAGGCTGCTATGTTGGAACTATGACAATTTCTTTAATTTACTATGATGGTTACTAGTTCAATGGAAGTGTCATGGAGAGTTATTATTTCGCAATTGTTTATGGTGTATTTCACTTTTGACAAGTGGTGTGAGGTAGGTGTTGCATATATTAAGGTGACCATCATGAAAGAGTTATGCATTTTTGTGTTGGAAGTTGTTATGTGTAACGTGTCATGGGTTTAGCAATTTGTTGTTTATGACACCACATACCCCTTTGGCGTTTCAATTGGTTTTGAAAACCATGGTCCCTTTCTGCTTGTGTTCAACTCCATAAATATGTGGCTTCTTACTATATTTTGTATGATAAGTTGGATATCCCCTAAGAAGCTTTGATGTGCCGAATATCATCTAGAATTCTCTACTGTTGTATTTATTCCTAGAGAGCATTGGCTCTAGGCATTGTATTGTAACTATCGGTGTTGTTGATAATATAATTGAGTCTAGCTTTTGGAGTGTGGATTTTTTCATGAAAGGGTTCTCCCACGTATATCTAGTGTTGTCATTTTATTTGTTTGAATCTGATTTTATATTTGTTTATCTAATCTATAATATTATAAGAGTTTGTAAGAAATTTTTGCATCGTATCTCCTATTAGATTTAGCATCTGGAAGCATTACCCTGCACTTTGGCTTCCTTTCAAAAAGGACAGCCAACCATTTCATCTCCCAAATGAATTATATAGGTAACTCCATCCCGATGCATGTTAGTCAAAAGCTTATCTGTAGTGCTTAGTTGCCTTGTTATTCTAAGATTACCAACCTATGAATTAGATACCCAAGTAATCTATATGCTGTTGTAGAATACCCTTCAACTCGGATATAGGTGAACTTTGGTAACTGGATAAACCAATAACCATACTTCTTGATCAATGCCATATATTCATTAGACAATCATTTATGCAAGTCACCTTATAATGTTCTGGTGAGATACATGGTGAAGGCATCATTTACTCTCCCAAAATGAGAGGAATTTTGAAGTTGCAATTGGGAATAACAATCATATACTTTGAACTCATTTGGGCTATGACCTATTCTACCTTGAAAACTCAATCCCTTGTATTCATAAATCTTTGCCAACATCGAGACAACATAAGAGGTCATACAAAAGTAATAAGTCTTATCTTTCATTCTGTGAAAATGTTCTTGGTGGTTATCACTCAAAAGTTTAGCCTAATGAATCTTTTTCTGATCAAGAAAAATCTATTCAATGTAGTAAAACATCCATTTCTCGTACAAGGACGTATTATCGATCATGATCACTAACTTCATGTATATAATTATTTTTATAATAGATTTTAGTTTTCTTTGAAGTTTTAGTGTTGTTTAGCCTATCATGTACCATAATCCAGTGACACGCATTAGACCCCTGATAGTATACCTCTTTTGAATAATTGTTGGTGTTGTAGGTTATAGTGGGATATAAAGGAATCACAAATACTTAGGATATTGTTTAAGGAGCCAAACCAACAATAAATCTTCCATCTAGATCGAAAATCTTCCCGTTGCCTGGATCATAGCACTTAGCACATTCCAAGATGAGTTCTAGACATTGCCTCTATGGCGAAAATCCTACAAATTGAACAATCCCTCTAGCCATATTTGTAGCCAATCAGTGACTTTCTTCACATACATTCTTTATCTAAACTCATATAAATCCCCATGGCCAATATTTGTATCACTAATAAATCTTAAGGTAGAGTTAAGTTTTGATTCAAATTGGACACCTTGGAATTCATACTCCATTTTAGCAGTTCTTGAGACTTTTAGGGTATTTGGAGATTGATCTGTTTTAAAAGTAGTCGCTTGTATTGACTTGTGTTTTAGCTCTTCTTGTCATTGATCCTATGAAATTTGATGCAAGAGCATCGATGTTGTAAAGATCATCCCACATCACCAAAAATATTTTAATTTAATTCTTCTAAGGTTTTTGCTGAATAATTTTGTAGGATGAATAAATTTGTAATAAAAGGCGTATAACTAGTATATATTTGTAACCATAGTTTTGAAGGCAAGTTTGACTAGGTAATTCAAATTGGAATTTGGCATATTCTACTTCAAACCTAGAATATTCCCTTTTTTAATGTAATATTTTCAGAGTTAAAATTTGTGACCATTTCATAATTTTGTTGCTAAATATCTATTCAAATGGACACCAACAATGAATTATGGATCTGTTTTTATTTTGGGCGTCATGCTGAGTGGAATGGTTGGCCTTGTTGACTAATATTATTGGCAACTTTAGAGGTAGAGTTTGCAAGGCATCTAATGAAATTAAATGCAATTTCTAAAGTGAATATATTTCCCTCTTACTTAGGGGAAAACTAACTTCATGTAGCAAGCTCACAAGAGTTAGCATGATATCTTCATCGATTTTCTCTTGCACTATGATTTCATTAATAACAATTCGAAGCTTCTGTAGAGGGACGTTGGGTATCACTCAACATCAATTATTTTCTTTATTTTCTCTAAGAGCAAGAGGAGGAATGAAAGGAACCTCTAAAGGTTGAGAGATGGGATAAGTGTTATATGTTGCTAAGCTTTTGCCTCATTGTCCTTTATAGGATGGCAGAGTTGGAACCACAACATACACGTTAGGTACTCTCAAAGAAAAAAGGATTCTTGGTCCAAGATGTGTTTCACTCATAAATTTGGAGTGAGAAGAGCTACTTATACATCCATACATGCCAAAGGATCCTTAGAGATAGAAATCATAGGAGGTCCCAAAGACTTACCTACCAATAACTCATCTATTATTTTGACATTAGGTACTCTCAAGTCCAATGACCCTCATGCTCAGATTCTTTTTGAATCTACGGGTTTTGGAAATTATTATCTCCATATAGATGAAATTTCAGAATTTGCTGAAGATTATCCTTCTAGCAGCTCCAACATGTCACTACTTTCAGCGAATGAAGAGTTTGTTGATAATGATCAGGACCAAACATCAGAAGATGGGTCATCCAGTTCATATGTTATGGTTGAAGAAGTCACATCTTCACTTGCTAATGAAAGTATTCCATCACCTCCTCGACAAGAAGAGCTTCATTCTTCGTCTATTCAAGAGGAAAGTTCATCTTTTCCTATGGAAGAAGATGACAACTTTTCTTTTCACAATGCGCTCATCTCGGATGAAGTCAGCTCTAATCATTCCAATGAAAACAACAGTTCAAATGATGTATGGACTCTTGAATTTGATGGCAGCTGCGCTACGAATGGATCCGGAGCCGGTGTAGTTCTTATATCTCCCAAGGGAGAGATCTTCCCTTACTCTTTCAAGTTGCAATTTGCTAATACCAACAATACGGCTGAATATGAGTCGCTTTTGTTAGGGATGAGCGTTGCATTGAAAAGAGGAATCAGAAACCTTCATGCTCAAGGTGATGCAGAATTAATTGTTTGTCAAGTGAGAAACATATATCACACTAAGAATGACAGGCTCAAGCATTACCGCAATTTGGTATGGGAGAATATTGAAGATTTCGATTCTTTCAATATCTCAGTTGTTCCTCGTGAATACAATGATAGAGCTGATTCTCTTGCTGTTTCAGCTACTTCATTAATTCCCCATCTTGACTTTGGTCAAGACAAATATATCATTGAGATAATCTGCAGACCTAGTGTGCCTGATAATTGGGATCATTGGCAAATCTTCAATGATGATAAGCAGATCAATAATTTCTTACAAGCTGAGGATGGTTTTAATAACCTGTATTTTGAAGGAAGTAATTCTCCTTCTTCTTCGTCATCAGATTCAGTGTCTAATACATCATCTGAATCAGATGAAAATATCCTTCAGCTGAAAGGAAATAAAATTCCCAAGGGGTTGGTTTCTCTTGAAAAACTCTTCGATCAACATGATCGTTATATCAAGAGACGACAACAAGAAAGTACTAATTCTCCTATGGGATATGAGAAATATAATATTGGATCTGATGGAGATCCAAAGTTTGTCAATATTGGCAATAACTGCACTTCAGATGAGAGAGATCAGTTTATTCAGCTTTTGCGCCAATACCATGATGTCTTGGCGTACTCATATGATGATCTGAAATCTTTTCAACCCAAGGAAGTGCAGCATGACATTCCTCTTAAGCTTGGTGCAGAACCTTTTAGACAGAAGCAATGCCAGTACAATCCGAAGATTTCAGGTACCATTCTTTCTGAAGTTCAAAAGATGCTTGATGCTCGGAATATTTTTCCCATCCATCATTCAACATGGTTGGCAAACATAGTGCCGGTGCATAAGAAGAATGGAGAAATACGTATTTGTGTTGATTTTAGGAATCTTAATCAGCTATCACTCAAGGACAATTATCCATTGCCAATCATGGATCAAGTTTTGCAAACGGTGACAGGTTCCGAGATGCTATCTATGCTAGATGGATTTTCGGGATACAATCAGATTGAGGTTAGTGAACTTGATCAACACAAGACTGCATTCACCACTCCATGGGGTACATTTGCATACCGCAGAATGCCTTTTGGATTGATCAATGCAGGAGCTACTTTCCAGCGAGCTATGGACTTGGCTTTCCGTGGTATTGTTGGAAGATATATTGTAGTATATCTTGATGATCTTACTGTTTTTTCTAAAGATCGTGAGAATCATCTTTTTCATCTACAAGATGTACTTGAAAGATGTCGTATCCACGGCATTTCTCTTAATCCCAAGAAGTCAATTTTTGGGGTGACGGAGGGAAAACTTCTTGGTCACATTGTTTCCAAGGAGGGGATAAAAGTTGATCCTGAGAGGGTTAAATCTATTCAGAATCTCCCTTTGCCATCCAACAAGACTGCTGTCCATTCCTTTTTTGGTAAGGTTAATTTTCTACGAAGATTCATTCCTGACTTTGCGGAGAAGACTCGTCATATTGTGGACATGATGAAAGGAAAGTCTTCCTTCCATTGGGATTCTGAAGGAAGGGCAGCATTCAATGAAATTAAAGACGCAATTGCTCATGCACCTGTGTTGGTTTGTCCCAACTACACCAAAGAGTTCATCATGTATAGTTATGCTTCCGAGCATACTTTGTCGGCTATTCTGATGCAGAAAAATTTAGAAGGGATTGAATCTCCTATTGCTTTCATGAGTTGTCCTTTGAAGTCTCATGAACTCAAATATTCCTCTATTGAGAAGAATGCCTATGCGGTTGTTAAAGCAGTCAAGAACTTTCGTTTCTACATCTTGAATTCTCATACCGTTGTGTTAGTTCCTGATACATCAGTCAAATCTATCTTAACACAACAGGAGTTTGGTACAAAAAGAGGAAATTGGATTGCTAAAATCCAAGAGTATGACTTGGAGATTAAGCCTACAAAGCTTGTTCGAGGAAGAGGACTCTGTCAGTTGATGGCAAAAGGTATTCCAGAAGAGCAAGAATTGAATGATTGTGAAAATCTTCCCAAGGTATTGTTTGTCAGCACTACCGATGAATGGTACTCTAATATAGCATTTTTCTTGACTTATGGCGAATGTCCACAACATTTGTCATTTAAAGAAAAAAGAAGCATCAAGTTGAAAGCTGCAAACTTCGTATTATGGGATACTGGTTTGTATAAGAGGGCAATTGATGGTACTTTCCTTCGTTGTGTTGACAAAGCACAACAAACTAAATTGTTGGAATCTTTCCATGACAAGGCTTGTGGAGGACATTTTTCCGCACCAGTGACTGCTCACAAAATTTTGAGAGCAAAGTATTATTGGCCTACGCTCTTTCAAGATGCTTTCCGGTGGGTGCGTAAATGCGTACATTGTCAGCAGTTTGTAGGCAAACCAAAGCTTGCAGTGTTACCATTAAAGCCGGTTATTGTTGAAGAACCTTTCCGGCAATGGGGCATTGATTTCATTGGTGTGATTAATCCCTCTTCAAGTGCAGGTCATTCGTATGTCCTTACAGCTACTGATTATTTCACCAAGTGGGTGGAAGCAATACCAGTAAAGAACGCTACTTCTGAAATAGTATGCAGATTCCTCAAGGAGAATATTATTTCCAGGTTTGGTGTTCCATTCAAGATCGTGACTGACAATGCAGCCACTTTTTCTTCCTCTGAAATTTCACAATTTTGCTTTGAATATAGTATCTTGTTAACTCATTCATCTGATTACTATCCCCAAGGTAATGGTCAGGCGGAATCTAGTAATAAGAATTTGATTACTATTATTCGCAAGCTTGTGGAGGAAAATCAAAGGTCCTGGCATAAGGCTCTTTTTGATGCCTTATGGGCAGACAGAATTACACCCAAAAGGGCTATTGGTATGTCACCATTTCAGCTTCTTTATGGGATCAATGCAGAGATACCCATCACTTTGGAACTTCCCACTCTCAAGTTGGCTAAAGCGATTGAAGATCAAACTTATGAATATGCTTTAGACAAAAGGATCATGTATCTTTCTCAGCTGGAAGAACAAAGAACACAAGTGGTCGATCGGATTGCTCAGCATCAGCAACAAGTCAAAGTCCTTTTTGATAAGAAAGCAAAGCAAAGAGGATTCCAAGTTGGTGATCGTGTTTTGCTTTGGGATAAGCGAAGGGAACCAAAAGGTTTACATGGGAAATTTGATTCTCTTTGGCGAGGACCTTTCACTATTCACCAAGTTGCTGGAGAAGATAGTTTTATCTTGGCTTATCATGATGGTACACCATTTGCGCTGCCTTATAATGGTCAGCATTTGAAGCATTACTTTGAATAAAGATTCAAGGTATCCTCTTGTAAATAATGTCCGCATCTTTTTTGTGTCTTGTTATCTTTTTGGTCTTTTCTTTGTCGTTTTGATTTGACTCTGTAGCCCAACGGAACGGAAGGCACTTAGAGATCTGGTTTCTACTCTTTCACTATCTTTAAGGATAAATGAAAGAATTCCCCAGTCAGAGCCAGTTGTTGTCCTCAATTTTTGATTTCAAAAATTGGACTATCACAAGGAAATTTTTATTAAAAAATGAAAAAATTTACTCTGTGGCACGCTTCCCGAGGTAGAAATTCGTCCCATCCTTGGACTGGATCGATTGTTGATCCATCTCCAAGCTATGTTTCGAATTTTGTCGCGTTTCGAGTCCGTTTGCTATGTTTTTGCTTCAATGTAGGGGAATTTTTCGATAATTACCAGTAACTGGTAATTTGTTTTTCAAAACCCCCTTGAAGCTTTTGGTCTTGTAGGGGAATTTTTCTCCAATTGCAAGTTTTTGGAAACTAGTAAATGGGATTTTAAATTCCCTTTACATGTTTTAAGTAAAATCACTTGTAAAGGGAATTCTATTTCCCTATTACAAGTAATTTTACTTGTATTTCCTTTTCTAAAACCCGAAATTTGCCTTAGAGGCAAAAATATGAACATTTTTAAAACTTGTATTTCCATTTCTAAAACCCGAAATTTCTCCCATGCCTTTGCAAATTGATTTGGGTTCGAATTTTTTGGAAGAAAGATAGGGATTCCTTCCAAAGGCGGATTTGCTGCAACTTTGAAGAATTCAAACCCTTGTTCTACGCATCTATCAAACTGATTTTCGCCATTTGTCTTCTTCAACTTTTTTTTTTTTTTTTTTTTTTCTGAATCATGCATTTGTGCCATTTGCCATGGTTTGGAGGTTCGAATCTGCTCTTACCTAAGGCGTTTTTGATTTAATCATTAATGCGTTGGATTTCAAGCTGCATTCAAACCGTTTTATGCGCATTTTGGGGAATCGATTTGCAAAAACGCCCTAAAAACCAGTCACGTTTTTTGCAAGTTTCGCACCTTTTTCGTTCAAGGTATGCTTTCAATTCTAAATCTTTTTTGCTTTCTCTTGTATGTAATGATGAATCGAATCATTTTTGAATTACTTCCTTGGCATTTTTCATGTTGTTTTTATAGCGAATCGGTTTTTCTTTGGTCACCATGCGTGGCTAAGTTTCTTCCTTTGTTTAATTTCTATTTAAAGGGTTTCATCTTCTATGTTTGGTTGACTCCACAAGCTTGGATCTCTCCTCATCTTTGCAAGGTAATTTTTATTTTTATATTTCTCTTTTGTTTCTTTCCTTGCAATTTCCTTGTTTAAGTTTTGGTTTTTGTTCATGTTCGTATTGGGTTTATGAGAGGAAATTCCCCATTTTACAAAGGAATTTGTAAAGAAAAAGTTGTTCTTCCCCATTGAAAATTCTCCTTCTTTACTTGCATTCGGAATTTAAAACCCGATTGCAAGTAAAAGGAAAATATGTTTTCTTCCCTCTTTGGACAAAGACTTAACCTTCTTTAGTCCAAAAATCAAGTTTCAAAACAAGAAAGATGTGTTCTTCCAAATATGTTCTTCCCAATTTGCAAAGAAATTTGCAAGTGTGAAAAGTTCTACCTCAAGATGTGTTCTTCCCTCTTTGGACAAAGACTTAACCTTCTTAGTCCAAAAATCAAGTTTCAATGACGGAAAAATCAAGTTCTTCCCAATTTCGGGTTTTGAAATCCGGATTGCAAGTCGAAAGTCCTTCCCATTTTGGCATGACAAAGTTCCAAGTGATCTTCCCGAAATTCATTTTTACTTATCCGCTTCCAATTCCCTCATCCGTACTTATCATCTTCGTCATTTCTCGCATGCCTAAATACCTTTTTCCGTCCATTCCTTCGATTTTCAGTTTGAAAATAAGTTTGCATTTGGATTTAAAAACCCATTGCAAATGCGTTCTTCCCAATTTTCAAACTGAAAATTCATTCTCCTTCCATTTAATCATGCTTCGTGTTTCGCAAGTATAATTGCATTCGGAATTTAAAATCCGATTGCACGTTTGTACTTCCCTCTTGTGTACTTGCGAAACATTTTTCAAAACCCGAAATAAGTCAAAAGCTTATTTTTCCACCCCTTATATCTCCTCTCACAAAGCCAAAATACGAAAGTTGAACTTTCTCATTTGGAGGAGTGAAAATGTCTAAAGATATTGAATTTGATGTTGCCTTGATACTCATGGATTTACATTGCAGCATTCCCGGTTGTGCCCAGATGACAGATGTATCATCATCTCCCACTCCAAAAAAGATGAAATACAGGTATGATAAATACCAGAATGAAGTTCCGCAGTCACAGATCTCCTCCTCCCTTGATCATATCAAGGATACTGAGATAGGGCATGTTGACATGTCCGAATTCATACAAAGGATTGAAGATCCGAAGGAGGGGGATATGCAACGGTTGCTGGACAGCCATATCCATCATGCCGCATCCTTTCCAGTTGCTGCCCTAGAACCAGAATTTATTCTAGCATGTGCTCATCATTTTGACAAAGAGTCACGAGTCATTAGAAATGATGATGGGGAAGTGATCATTCACCTGGATGCAGAAGCTATAGAGAGGGTTTTTAAAATACCTTCCGAAACCATTTATATAGAGATCTCCAAGCAAAGTGCAGCTGAATACTTTGCCAAAAAGGAGAAAGACTGTAAGCGTCATATCAACAAATGGATTCATGAACCTCGCACTGCGCTTACCAGATGGGCAAAGTTATATCGATCTGATTTCAAGAATGAGATCGGTGATACTATTATTCTTCTTAGCCGTATGATGGGATTGGAACATTCCAATGTTTTTGAACCTTGGATGTACCAATTTATTATGTTAGTAAGGCAGTCTTAGCACATCTGTTGGGGTGAAATCATCAGTGATGCTTTGTGTGAGCAACTTGCAGTCGTCCCTACTACCTTCACCTTCTACATGAATTCATATCTCGTGTATATTGCTGCGTCACTTAGACATTTCCCAGGTCTTTCCACCAAGGGTGACCGCATGCTTGTACCAGTTTGGGAATACTATGATCAGTTGCCTCTAAGATCAAGTAGGTCTCATTTCAGAAGGGTTCAG
Organism: Cryptomeria japonica; assembly: GCF_030272615.1. NCBI lineage: Eukaryota > Viridiplantae > Streptophyta > Pinopsida > Cupressales > Cupressaceae > Cryptomeria > Cryptomeria japonica. The sequence continues at coordinate 54,871,248 of NC_081407.1, read as the reverse complement.
GACGCTTTCTTTGGTCATTATTTGTGTCAATTTGACAAGAACCTGAAGGATAAAAGAGTCTCAGATGAAGCATGGGAAAAGGTGAAAGCATATGGTTGTTTGTTTCTCCAATTTCCAACTTTTACCTACATGAGAGTTCGATGTTATGGCGGGCAGCCTTACATGCTCCCACGGTACCCAACAGATAAGATTATCCTCATGGAATTGGGAAGGCAGATCATGGCTGTACATACACACCAGTCAGTTAAGCACAAAGTTGGCATGGGTATTTCTTCCAACAACCCATTGAAGATTGGGCAATATTCTCTAATGACTTCAATCAAGGCCAGGGCTATGGAAACTGAGTTGCAGGAAATCAGACTCAAAAGATTCAAACCTAGAGCTGATTTCGATTACCGAGGCATGAAAGAGAAGATCAAGAAGACCTTCATCCATGTACACCGGATAGAAGATATTTGGGCTGATCTTCGTACCGAAAAGGAGATTCGCAAGATGGATCACTGCTGACTCACTACAGAACAGATTGTGGATCTAAACCTCGCAAACATGCCACAAGGTATGATTGATGATGGTAACGTTCTTGATCCTGAGTTTGTCAATCAGAATGTTGATGAGGCCCCGCTTCCTTCTATCCACTGGTCCCACAAGGAAAGCACTTCTATCTTGGATAGATTTCAGTCAGTTCTTGCCAATACCAATATCTGGTTTAAGAATAATGGTGTCAAGCTCATTAAGATTAAGGTGGGGAAAGAAGATGATTCTACAGGGCCTCTTGGGCGGAAGTCTGAAATTCAACTAGACAACAAAGAAGGTGCATCCTCTTCTAGTACGAGGATTAAATTGCGGGTCAGCCGTGCGATGGTGCTTCCTCCTCAGGAAATAACAGTTCAAGGCAAGGAGAAGCCACAGTTGAAAATTCATGTGATTGATCCTGAAGCTTCAGAAGAGGAAACTCAATCTGATAATGCTCCTCAGTCACTTTCTACAGAGTCTCCACATAATTCTCTTTCTTCATTTCCTATTGAGGTACCCATGTTTCCTCCTGTGATAGATGTGAGCTCTCAATCTGCCCCTTCAGTTTCAGAATCTCCACAGAAAGTCCTCCCGCTTTTAGCAGCAGAACCATCTCAAGGCCATCCTCAGGAAAGTTTATTGAATATCTTTTCGGAAGATCCTTCATATGTACCTGTGTCTGATATTGATACTTCTATGACCTGTTTTGATGAGTTCATAACATTTTCATCATATCCTGTCGTCACTCAGCAAACTATGGTGGCTATCCAAACGGACACTTCTCCCAAGGTCACCACTGTTATTCAAACAGAAACTGCTTCTCCCTCCATCCCACAATCAGAGTTAATGGCTTTACCTCCATGGCTCAGTTCCTTCACTGCAAAGAGGAAGAAGCAAGTGATCTCACCTGATCCCTTCGACTATCAACATTTGAAACAATCAAAACCTAAAGCTGTGAAGAAGGCAAAAATAGTTTCAAGGGTGATCGTTGATGAGAACCGGATGAGAGTGGCACAGATTGCTGAACCAATATCAAATAAACCAGTTGAAGAAATGCAAGCAACTGATTATCGGATCACCAAAGTTCAACTGGGTAAACAGACTCATGAGGTTGTCAAGCACGATGCTCAACAGACAGTGGCTACATTGGTGCAACGATATGATGAGGTGTTGACCAAGAAAGATCAGCTAGAAGTAGAGAATCAAAGACTCATGGCAGCTATCCAAAGTATTACTCAACCTTCAAGTGGAGAAGGCCAAGTACCTATTTCTTCCAGGGTCAGTGAACCAATCCAAGGTATCGAGAGAGCCACCCAAAAGGTTCAAGCCTTAGACACCTGGGTTGATCAACTGCATGACTTATGCTCACAAGTCATAAGACAGGTATTTGGAATGATGGTTAAATTGGAGATCATTGAAGATAAGTTGAATCAAATCTTGACTGCTTTCAAGCTAAATTTGGAGAAGGTTGAGGGAAATTTAGTTTCTTCGCGAAAGATGCCTCAATATCAGTTGAGCGTTCTTCAAGTGCATGATGTGATTCCTTCCAGAGTCATGTACATTGAATATGAGGAACTCCTGGAGAACAAATCTCTTGTTCTCAAATCACTCATTGAAGAAATTGATGAAACCTTAAAGTTGCGTGAAGCAGTCTTTCAAGATGTAACCTCCCATTGCAAAAAGGCATCCTGCGACATTTTCAATCAGAATGATGAGCTGCTGCCCGAGGAAGAAGTTCTTGCAGACCTGCAACTCAAGATTCATGATGAATGGAGAAGTGATCAATTCTCAGTCGCTTCCATTCAAATATTGATCAAGTATCAAACTAAGTTGCAGGAAATCCAGTCAGCATTGGAAAAAGGGAATTCCACGCTATGCCAATGCCATGATGTCATCGTAAAAACTAGGGTGGTGGCTATGAACACTCATGAACCAGATCCTGATGAATTGCAGAAAGTTATTCAGAAGTTCGATTTATTCGTATCTTCAAGAGTTGCAACTTAAGTGTTTTTAACACTTGTAAATTTTTAAATAATTGTAATTTCAGAATTGTAGTTTCCCTTTCGGCAAGTTGTCATCACTTGCATTTTTGTAATTACTTGTAAGGCAACTACAAGTTGTGTCCAATTAGGACTGTAGTTGGAATAAGTCTTAGTTAGTTAATGAAATCATAATTAGCTGTTGAATAGGTCTTGGTGGTTGAGGGAATTTCTCAAGTTAGTTAGGATCCTCCCATCTTTTTCTCAAGGCTCCTCTCCTATAAATAGAAGAGAGGGTCCTTTGTAATTTTTATCTTTTGGAAAAGCAAGCAAAAACTCTGCCAAATTTACAGCAAGAAGTCTTTGAACTTATGTATGTGAATTGAAGGTTTTGAAGAATAAGAAAGAAGGATTACTCAAGTTTTGAGTCTTTGAGCTACATGTTTGAGTTTGAATCTTTTATTTCTTCTATGCCAAGTGTTTCTAAAGGAGCTTAGTCCAATCTGATTTGAAGTCTTTGAGCTACAAGTAGAGAAGATTAATTAAAATAGGAAAATCTCTAGAAGGAGCAGCAAGTCTTTGAGCTTGCGTCTATTCTTGAGGAAAAGTTACTGTTTGATAAGAAATATCAGCAAGTCTTTGAGCTTGCATTAGTTCTTGTCTTTGTGTTAAAAGAATAAGTTATTCCAGTCTTTGAGCTGTTGTTGTTTATTCATTGTAAAATTTAGTATAGAAAAGGGTAGATAGGACTTCCAATAGTCAAGTCTTTGAGCTTGATATTGCTGTCCTGTCCCGAAGGAAGTGACGGAAGTCTTTGCGCTTTCAGGAAACTTCATTTCCTTTCTCTTATTTCACTTTAAAGTGGTTACTATTGTTATTCAATCGCTATCCTTTTCTGTGAAGAGAAAAGGATATTGTCTTTCTTGAAAAAAGAGGAAAGATTGCTGTCCCATCCCATTTTACTTTCCAAGTTGTAGTTAGATAGGGGGAGCCTTCCCTTAATTAGGAGAGTTTTTACTCATGTGCTGTGGTTGAAACCACAATTTTGTATATTTCTCCAAGTGTACAAAATTTTCAACCAACACTTACAAGAACAGGGATTGCTCTGATTCTTCTTCTCAGATCTTATGTGTGGCTGTCTAATATGTGTAGCAGTCTTTCATTACTATTTCACTTCAATTATCCCTTTTTTACCCTAAACTTCACAATTTATATCCAATTTCAACTAAAAATGGTGAGACAAATAATAAAGTGAATCAAATTAGTATTTCAGCCCTTTTCCTAATTGAATTGTGGCTAGATCTATTTGATTCACCCCTTTTTAATGTAATGGTCTATTAGGGAAGATTAGTGGTTTTATGATCTTAATTGGTGAAACCCTAATTTTACAACCATTACATATAGCATAAAAGAATATTTTGAGAAAAACAAATTATCTAACTAAAAGTAAAAGAAATTCGGAAAAATTGGGATTTCAATGAAAAAAAAGGATTTAAAAATGTCAAAATTTTTTAAAAAGATTTAAAAATAGTTACCTTTAATATTTAAAAGCATTTTCACTGTTGGCAACAATGCAACAAACTGAGAGGGGGAAGTGAATCAGCTTGCACAAAAACTTGTTGCAACTTAAACCATAAATCAGATCTGATAATTAACAGTTTAAAGCATGAAACAACACCACATCAATAACATACATAACACCAAGATTTTGTTGGAATCAATGAATACTGAGAGGGGGAGTGAATCAGTGTTCTACAAATTTTAAACTTGTTATTCTGATTCTTTTACCACCAGATGCATAAGAAAGAAAGTAAAGTGCGACAACACAAAACAAATAACCATGCAACCATAACACCAATATTTTTACTTGGAAACCCAAAAGGGAAAAACCACAGTGGTATTTGAAGCCATAATATTATTCCACTATGGCTAGTAGCAAAACAATATTACAGAAGGGGAATGCACATGCATTCAAGCACACTGCCTAGAGCTCACTGCTCAATTACAAAAAACAGGGCTACAACCCTAGAGGAAGGCTCACTGCCTTACAGATGATTACAAAAGAATTACACTTAGTGATGAACTGGAAAATACCCTCTAGATATGCCACAAATTAGCTTTGTTTAGGCTCAAAGTGATTCGCAATGACTAATGTAATGATTTGCTCTATTCTGCTTTGCAACCGCTCACCGGGTCATTAAAAATCAAGAAGCGCACATGAAATTATTCTCAATCGCTCCTAGAAGTGTTGCATACACATTACCACACCAAAATGCATTAACCCAATCGATCTTATATATCTGCACCAATAAAAATGATCTTCCACAAGTCGGCTTCACCAAATATAAAAAATGAAACATGTAGCTGCAAGTCGGCTTAGATCTATTACCGAACCATACTCCGAAACAAAAATACAAGATCACACGCTTCCTATAGGTCTTATCAACCATCTCGAACATATCACCAATCACTGGAATTAACTCTAAGAATTTGGTCACACGTTATACCACCAAACATGGTGCATACTCTGTATTGCTGCTCTACCGGATACTGGACCTTTAATCAGTAATAGGAATTAACATCGAAGGGTGGATTGTTGTGATAAATACCCAACCAACTAATCACTAATCACCGAAACCAAAACATGCTTCACCGGAAATGAGAATGATCACAAAACTATATACCGAACTGCACTGACAACCTTAATCCAAGAATACTTTATCCAAGGCATCCAGTTAGTCAAAACTTCATACCGGATTAGATCAATAGGTTGAGTTGCCATCAATGATAACTCCTAAAAATCTGTAAGGATCCGGAAACAGCAATCTTCATCGAAGCATCACCAAAACATTGAAAGCCAAGAATCTCCCCCTTTGGCATTGATGGCAACACAAGTGAAAAATAATAAGTGCTCCAATCACTGCAATCAATCCCGCAATCTAAAAAATATGTACACTCACTGACTAGATGACTCCCCTTAAAGATGTGCATCAATCTACACGGCTTGCTCCATTTTTCACTGCTCTCTCTCCCCCTTTGATATGAATGGAAAAGGGTGGGAATCCGCCAAAACTTATGTACAAAAGAATGAATGAATACAATCGATTACATGAAATTAACGATGTCAGAGTAAGTCACTTTCAAAGATTCCAAATATTGGTTCCATCCTCTCAGGAAACACTCAAAAACACTTATTAGCGCAATGTACATGAATGCATGAATCTTAACACTCTAAAGATCAGATGGCACCGGAGATCAGATGGCACCGGTTTACCTAAGGCATTGATTGCATCTTGTAGTGCTCCAAGTAAGGTGTCCATCCGGGGAGTTGTCAAACTTCTCAATTCTCCCACTCTACTCAAAATTTTCTCCTTGTCTTTATTCAAACCTTTTATTTTGTCGGTATAATCCAAAATTTGTGTTTCTAGTGAACTTGGAAAAACTGATTGGGGTGCAAAAGAATGACCGATACTGACTAATTTACCCTCGAGATCTCTTATTTGCCAATCAATGTGTGCAGTAAATTTGAGTAAGAACAAACATTATTTGAAAATTTTCCCGTCTTCATTCAATGCCTCTTCTACAATCTTCATAGTAGTCGTATACAAATTACATTGCAGCCTTTTCTAATGATACAAAATGAGTGTTCACAGCATTTAACATGTTCTTAAGCTTTCTGGAGGGAGAACCACCGAGGTCCTAACCAAAACTAGGCAAAAGCTTTTCCAAAACCTTTGTTGCAAGAGAAATGACCTCTTTATCTTCAGAGTGAGATTTCAACAAGTCTTCACTTGCCTTGATCTAAGCTTGAGTATCAAGTTTCAATGCTTGAAGAGGGGATAAGGTGCTCAAATCTACCAGACCATGAGAAAAATCATCATCTACATCAATCTCATTACCTTTGTCAGTGACATTGGCCGCAATCATGGTTACCGAAGGTTTCTCTGTTGGCTCATCAGCCTTTTCCTTTTCAAATTTTGCACTCACACCCTTTTCACCTTTTTCTATGGCAAAGTGGACTTTTGATTTCAACTTTACAACTACCTCAAAGAGGCCAAAGGAGACTCAAACTAATAATTCAAGAGATCTAAAATACGATCCAAGCAAATTACAAGTACCAAGTAGACCAAAAAAGACCAATATTTGAAAGTACAATATCCACTCAAAATTTCTACAAACTGATGACATATTATAAAATTAGACGAAAAAATATGCACTTTAAAAAAAACGACACTTGAAAAGGAGGTCGTATGAGCCCAAACGAAGCCTTTGAAGTTGCAAAATTGAGGATTGGATAGGTACAGCTAAGAGAATCTGAAAATTATGAAAAACCGGTGCACCAAAATCAAAAAATAACCACACCACAACGGAGCACGAAAAAATTAGCCCAAATAAAAAAAAATTGTACCCAAAAAGAAGCAAAATTGAGCAAGTTATGAGCCTCCAAAGTTGACTCAAAAAACCAAACTGCTCAATGGAGAGGGGTCTAAAATTTTCAAAAAAGGTGTTGACACAGGCTAACGTGAGCAATTCACTCTGTTAAATATGACGAACATATGACCATCAAAATGGCCGTCGCACCCTTCTCTCTGGCTGTACGGATATATTGACGTGTCAGCCAACTGGGCAAGTTAAGTGTCAAAATGTTTTTCCCACAGGCCAGTGGCCTCCTGCCACGTGGCAGACAGGGGTTCATCAAAGGGAGGTGTGGTAAAATGGTGGGAGGTTGTCGGCGGCTACTGGTGGCCAGAACCGGTGATTGGCCAGCGTCCGAAGGCGAAGCCCAGTGACTGGCCGGCGGGAGGCGGGGTGCCAGAGATGGCAAGCTGTCGAGGTCGGCAGTGCCGACGGGCTATCAGGGTTGATGGCAGTGCCAGTAGGCTAGTTGCCTAAGCCGGAGCCGGCAAGTGGAGTCGAGGTCGATGCAAACGAAGGTCGGGGTCGGTGGCGACTACAGGTTGCTACGGTGGAGCCGGTGGCAATGTCGGTAGGACGGCAAGGAGGATATCGTTGACAGGTCGACAGCACAGCAGGGGCCGGTAGGAAGCATGGCAGGGTACGGTCGACGATGGCCGGTAGCAAGTACAATACGCCCTGCAAATCGTACTGCCCAAATTGGGCAGAATTTTTCCTCCAAGCCCGAAAATCAACTTCCTCCATAATAGGTTGAGTTTATACTCGATTTTTATGGAAATAACCTTTTGTACACAATGGCAAGGTCAAAAACGCTCTTGGATGTCTCCAAAATACGCAGTACCTCAGATCCAAAATTAGAAGCCTTCCAAGATGTCTCCCAAAACCAATCAATGAAGTCCCAATGGCTCTGATACCATGTGAGATTTTGCCAAGATCAAGGGAACAATAAAAATCACAAAAAAGAGACAACAGTATGACAAGAATAAACTGTATTCTCATCATAATACAAATGATCAACTGGATTAACCAATACAATAAATATAGGCCTGCATATATAGGCAAGGCCAAATGGATATGTGAGCACACAATCATGACATTTAGGTCAATGAGAAACAAGGGTAGGTAAGAAAAAGTAGAGGTAGGTAGGAGAAATAATATAATATTCCACAAGAAGTGGATGACCCACCGAATGTGGAGTGTAACAGCAAGATAAAACCACCAAAGGTGGAATTTCTCCTACAAGCTACATCCCTATGTGCACACTTGCCTAAGTGTCTCATATCCAAACTACGATGAGATACATTACCCTAAGTTAACTTAAGTAAAGTGTATTTATATCCTATAAGAATAAATATACACCAACACGAACAACTAAATAACATACTCAATACCGGACCTCATAACCTGATCAAATCAACATGCAGACTACTGAAACTTCTGCTGAATCAACTAGAGATAAATATCTCAAAACCCATTAATCCACAATAGCTCATCTGCAATACACACGCTAAACCAACTGAATAATATTCATCATATTCCTCTATCCAACAGTTCTCCCCATATGTCAATCTTCCCATATGTTCACATCAATGACCACATATCAACCAATGTCCAACCATTTCTAACATTCACAATATAGATATCTAAAGGGAAAATAAAATAGAGTTTAGACCATGAATTGTTTAAATGACAAGTTTGTCTAAAAGAGTCGAATGTGATGCAACATGTAAGCTTTCTAGTACTTAATGCTCTGAACAACACTAAATTCAAAATGTTGGCAAGAGAATGTTCCGATGAAGATTGATGCATAATTGATGCTTAGGAGTTGTCACTGATGGCAATCCAGTTTAGAAATCATATCCCGTGTACATAGATTTGATTTATCAGAAGTCATATCATTCATGAGACATAAGTTAGGAAGGTGGAATATAGTAACCGGTAGAGCATGAGATCATTGTGCACATCTTGATTTTGGTGGTGTGATTTTGGTTGTGGTGATAAAGGCAAATGATTAGAGGTTCGAGGCAGATTATTCTGTAATCTTGATATCCGGTGTTGATTCATGAGCAAGATTAAAAATCCAGTATTCGGTAATTCAATTAGAACAAAGATATTCTTGTGTAACGTATGATGCAGAATTGTTGGGTTGATTTCGATGATTGGTTTTGTCTTCAAGAAGATTGAGCCGACTTGTATGAAGCTTGTTATCATTTTGATTAGGTCCACATATGGATTTGTGGATGGATTGAGCCGACTTATGGTTACACGTTTCATGTTGCGTCTTATGTAGTTTTTGGAAGCTGACATAGTAAATGATTCACTTTGTTGATACAGATATATAAGAGTATGTTGAATGCGGACATATTTAAGAGTGTTGTGCTGGAATCCAAGAACACTGAGAAGGGGGGTGAATCAGTGTTCTATTGGAATGGAAAAATTTAACCTTATTAATACAAAAACTCAACAACCGATAAACATAAAAGCATATAACAATAAGCAACAGTACAACCACAAAGCTAAACATCATAACACCATAGATTTATATGTGGAAAACCTCAAAGAGGAAAAACCACGATGGGATTAGAGACCGACAATATCTATCCACTAATCAGATGAATAAATATTGCAATAAGGGGCCCGCACATGCAGGAAGGCACATTGCCTAGAGCGCACTGTTCATTACAATGGAATCTCACTGACTACAAAAGAGGTTAACCACCTCAAAATATTCAGACAACAATCCAAAAAAAAGAACTGCCTATAATAGCACCAAACATGTCAGATTACAGTTCTGATTAAGCTCAATACCGGAGGTCTAAAACCTCTTACATAAACCCAACTCGATCACCTATGATCAACCAAATCCTCCACACAAATGATTATTACATTATTTGCTCCTTGCCTGTTCATACATGATCTACAATGAGATCTTACATCACTTTTATACCAACCCGAGACCTAACCAATTAGGTCAGCCACCCGAATGATTATTCAATAGATCCATTACATAATCCTGAAATAAAATCATAACACATGTCAACCTAAGGCCAAATAAACGTCATCGAATCAATAAAACATCTCGAAAGCGCATCAAAAGGATCCACCAATACGTTTCATGAAACCGGTCCATAACCTAGATAGCACCGGACCTAAGTTAGATCCACACATGCCAAAGCAATGACACCAATCAATCGAGGCACAAACACAATCACCATCAGCATCCTGAATCCCTTCTTAAAGCTGCACCAATACCACTTATGCATTACATCAAAGATCTTCAATAAAGCTCTACCAATGAAACCCTTACTAGACCTACAAAACAGGCTTACTAGAACATAAGATAGCATCTAATCATCAAGTGAATACCAACTAAATGTGATACGCATCAGAACACATGAATAACCAATCCAAACCAATTCCACCAACCAAAGCATACCAGATCCATATCGTAATCCAACCACCTATCGGAACCAACTAGAAACCGGTAAACAACCAAAACAGCCGGTGTTGCCATCAATGACAAAACATCAATGCAACACATAACCAATTCCTCCAAATTGCCAACATGTTGAATGTTATAGATTCTCATTTTGAATCCTTGGAGAAGGCGGCAAATACTAGAGTTTTGAATCAATTTAATGCTATGAGACTGAAAACATTTTTGAAGATGATTAAGAATGATATAGTCAGTTTAATAACTGCTATGAAGGGTATTCAAGATGCACTAGATGAGCGTGGTCAAATATACAAGTCATGTCTAATTTTGCCTAAGTTTACTATAGACATTAACAAGAAAATAAAAGAATATGAAGGCCAGCTAGCTAGCATATCCCAGTCATATGCACCTCAGTTAGTCCCGGCTAGCAATTTTGAACCACAAGTTTTGAGTATATTGGATAAGATTTAGAGCTTAAACCAAGAGGAGGACATAATTTTGGTTAGAGTAGAAGACGTAAGGAGTCTTATCACTCCCCGGATAGATTCTCTGATGAGCAGTATGCAAGATGCAAAGGATGCTCTGGATAAGAGTGTTCCGATAGATAGACAGGGAGCAGAGATGCTCGCATATCTTTTTTGTAGGATGATCAGCATTTTGGAGAGTCTGAAGAAGGCATGGGATAACCACTTGCTGTCCCTTAGGAAAAATTTTGCTGATATTTTCAATTTTTTGTGAGCAACTGTACATATCCTTGTATTTAAGTTTCGGTGGAATTGTTGGACATTGGGGAGATTGTCGGACATTCCTCCTGTTAGGATATGTTGTTGTCATTGATGTCAACATATTCTTGCTCCGATGATTGCAGATTGGTTCTTTGTGATTATGGTTTCGTGTATAGAGTATCTATAGTATCATTATATTCTTTTGTACTGGTGTTCGTGATCCGGGAAGCTTAATTGATCATATCATGTGATTCGGTTTTGCAGTTTGTTTATCTGATCAGTGCTTTGCAAAGTTCAGTATTTCCTCCGGTATATTCTGATGTGATCAAATCTTAATCTGATATTTTTGGATATTGTTTGGGATGGTCTTGTGTATCTTCATTTCAGATGGTTCATAATTTGGTGCTCCACAAGTTATCTTTCTTCGTGACAGTTGCTACTGTTTGAGTGTTCTTGAGTTTTAGACGTTGACAGATGAAGATTTGATAAGTGGTGTTGGTGCAGCTGTTACTAATGATTCTAATGTGTTTCCTGGTATTTTCAAATTGTGTCCTATTTGTCTTGATGATCTGCATTGATCGTTGTGCAAAGTTTTTGTGATTTTGTTGAATCGGTGATGTTCTTCATTTTATGCTATTTTTCTGGTGGTGTAGCCTATTGCAGTTGATCTTGGCATGATTTCCAATGGTGTTGCATGTTTAGAGACTTGAATTAGGTCCATGTTATATCATGCAAATCATTATATTGGTCCGCTGGTCGATCTTTGTATCATCTGATATAATTTTATAATTGTGAGTTGAGGGTTTAGCCGACCTTGTTGTCAAGGTTCATGAATTGTATAAATAGGTGATATTACCATGTAATTTGGGTATGAAGTTTGTGTTTGCATTATCAAAGAGTGGTGTATGTGCGAACAAAGATTCATCTTTTGGTTTAGTGCATTGAGGAGATATTGGTGTTGTAGAGCAGGCAATTGTGCTTAACGGGAACTATCATCAAGAATTTGGACATGCTATTATTGCAGTTCATTCCTACTGAATTGTAGTTTGAATCTTGTCGTAGGTCAGTGAGACTTCCCTGAGGATTGTAGCCTTCCATGTCATTATCTTTTGAGCCGTGAGCTCTAGGTAGTGTGCCTGAATGCATGTGCATTCCCCATTGTAATATTTTCACATACTAATACAGAGTATCATCTTATTGTGGGTAGGTTCTCACCGTGGTTTTTCCCTCAACATGGTTTTCCACATCAAAATCTTGGTGTTGTATATCATGTTATCAATTTGCTTATCTTTGTTATTGCTGCAGTTTATCAGATCTATTTTTGTGATTAAGTTTATAGATCCGGTAAAAACTGATTCACCCCCCCTCTCAGTTTTCTCATTGTTGATGCCATCAGGAATCCTATCTTTGGCCTTGTTGTCAAAGGGGGAGAAAGAACAGTGAAAAATGGTGCACATTCTCAAGGGGAGTTTGTAAATTCTTGGAGAGTTTGAAATTTTGAAGTTTAGCAGTCTTGAGTGTACAGTTCATTTGTCATAGTGTTGCCATCAATGCCAAAGGGGGAGATTGTTGGCAAGAGACACTGTTTCGATGAAGATTGATGCTTAGGAGTTGTCATTGATGGCAACCCATTTCAAAAATCATATCTGGTGTACATAGATTTGATTTGCCCGAAGTCATATCATTCATGGGACATGAGTCTGGAAGGTGGAATACAGTAGCAGGTAGAGCATGAGATCATTGTGCACATCTTGATTTTGGTGGTGTAATTTTGGTTGCGGTGATAAAGCTAGATGATTCGAGGTTCGAGGCAAATTATTTCATAATCCTGATATCCAGTGTTGATTCATGAGCAAGATTAAAGGTCTAGTATTTGGTAATTCAATTAGAACAGAGATATTCTTGTGTAACGTATGATGTGGAATTGTTGGGTTGATATTGGTGATTGGTTTCGTCTTCAAGGAGATTGGGCCGACTTGTATGAAGCTTGTTATCATTCTGATTAGGTCCACATATGGATTTGTGGATGGATTGAGCCGACTTAAGGTTACAGGTTACATATTGTGTGTAATACGGTTTTTGGAAGTTGACATGGTAAATGATTCATTTTGTTGATGGGGATATATAAGACCAATTCATTTGAGCATTTTGATAGATTAGAAGAGTGTGATAAGTCTGTATGAGAAAATTTACAAACGTTGGTGAATGTTATTGAAGGTTAAGGTGCTCCAGTGTAAGACAGAGCAAGAAAACAGAGCAAAGAGATAGAACAGTTGCAGAAGTCAATTTGAGTCTAACCGGAACTGCTTTTTGACATATGTAGATGTTTCTCTTTAGTTCACTCATTATTATAATCAGTTGTAATCCCCAGTAAGGCAGTGAGCCTTCCTCCGGGTTGTAGCCCTTTTGTATTTGAGCAATGAGCTCTACGGATTGTGCCTAAATGCAAGTGCAATCCCCTTATGTAATACTATCATACTCCTGGCCATGGTTAATAATATTGTGGGTTCAAATCCCATTGTGGTTTTTCCCTTTCTAGGTTTCCACGTAAAAATCTTGGTGTTATGGTTGTGTGGTTGATTGCTTTATGTTTATGCACTTTACTTTCATTCTTATGCATCTAGTGGTTTAAGAATCAGCTTAATAAGTTTGTAAAATATAAAACACTGATTCACCCCCTCTCAGTATTCATTGATTCCAACACAATTATTATTGTTAATGCATGATTGCCTCGGTAAGATAAATGATTGAATGAGAGATAAATGAAGTCTCTCATTCAAACATTTATTTTCGTGAGGAGGCATGATGAAGTGATGTCTTGATCGGCCATGTCCAAAAGACATGGCCGGTCAAAGCATTGCTTGACCGTACCCAGCCCACTACATATACCAAATAAAATGTGTGAGAATGGACATTGAAATAAAAAAATGCTCCTCCTCTCCTGGAATATAAAAGAAGACAATCAGATTTATACAACAATTCAGTGATAGATAATACATAGAAGAAGATAAATTTTAATTCTGATCCACAATTAACATGGTATCAAAGCCAGGTTTCCTTCTATAAAGCCTAACTGCCTGAAGGAAGATCCGATTAAGATCAAAATGATATCTCCTTGAAAGTCTCGAATATGGCCACATTGCAAGAACTTGTCCTCTCAAACTTAAACTAAAAGCGTCTCTTGCTGAAGTCAGAAATTCAAACGTATGTTCAAAAAAATATGTTCTCTAGAAGAAACTCAAGATACCTTGTGATTGAGAGGGAGCTTACTAATCAAGATTGAGCACTTCTGAGGTAAAAATTGTAAATATTGATTATTATCATTAATACTAATAATTATTTTATATGGGCCCTGTATAAATCATAAGGAAGTGATGACTTCCAAATGATTTCCACTTGTATTTTTGAGGTTATTGGAAGGTGACGATCTTACAATAACTCAAGATTGTGGATAGAATCACCGATTGAGGCAATCCACGTAAAAGCTTGTGGATAGAATCACCGACAGAGGCAATACACACGAGCTCATGGATAGAATCGCCGACTGAGGCAATCCACGTAAGAGCTTGTGGATAGAATCACCGACTGAGGTAATCCACGTAAGAGCTCATGGATAGAATCGCCAACTGAGGCAATCCACGTAAGAGCTCATGGATAGAATCGCCGACTGAGGGCAATCCACATGAGAGCTCATGGATAGAATCGTCGACTAAGGTAATCCACACAAGAGCCTGTGGATAGAATCGCCGACTGAGGCAATCCATACAAGAGCTTATGGATAGAATCGCTGACAGAGCCAATCCACTCAAGAGTTTGTGAATAGAATCGCCGACAGAGGCAATTCACATCTTGAAACTATGGTCCCAAGATAAGCATCATACGATTTATGAATATTGCTCCCAATACCTTTTACATTTATCTTACCTAGCTAAGAGGGAGCGTTAATGCATGATAGCCTCGGTAAGATAAATGATTGAATGAGAGATAAATGAAGTCTCTCATTCAAACATTTATTATCGTGAGGGGGCAAGATCAAGTGATGTCTTGATCGGCCATGTCCAAAAGACATGGCCGGTCAAGGCATCGCTTGACCGTACCCAACCCACTACATATACCAAATGAAATGTGTGAGAGTGGACATTGAAATTAAAAAATGCTCCTCCTCTCCTGCAACATAAAAGAAGACAATCAGATTTATACAACAATTCAGTGATAGATAATACATAGAAGAAGATAAATTTTAATTTTGATCCACAAAATTAACAATTATTAATACTAAAAAAATTTAATCATTGAGATTGCACTATCATCAATAACTCTAATACATTAGAAAACATAGTAAGACCTCAAAAAAACTGTAATAAACATGTTTGCATCCCTAAAAAATACATCATCCAAAAAAAGATCAATTTATTAAAAAAAAATCATTTCTCATAATAGCTAGAGTCAAATGGGCATGAATTATGTATTATTAAATACACAAAATACAAAATCAGTTGCATCACATCTATTTTCTATATTAAACCAAACCTTCAAATTCAATCAGAGTATTGACCCATAAAGTAGAAGTAGAAGATAGACACAATTCACATTTTAGGACAAAGACGCATAATATCGAAATAAGCAATACAAAATCACAACGATGAGGATTTTTACGGTTTTTTATTAATACTATCAATCAAGGTATTGAAAAAAATTCTAAATCTAAATATAGATAAAATTAAACCCTGATAAAGTAGACACAAACTATGACGTATGAACAATGACCTACAACATGACATTAGAATATAGACCATTCATCTATCATAATTGTAAAATAATATCTAATTGGATGGAATCCCATCAAAATAAAATAGATTTAATTTTACCTTACTAACTTAAATTAAAATCCTTCTTACATGCACATTGAAAATTTTATTTGATAAATTATTTATCTATTTGTATGTGTTGGTTCAATTTTGTGTAAATACTATTTATATGACATGAAGTGATAAAATGTATTTGCAAAAGTGTTGTAACAAAACATTCCATACCTTTGACTTAAATGTACAGCCTCACATCACCTTGCAAGTTTGTAACTTATTGCACCTTGTATCCATGTTCCAACAATATCTTGTTTGTAGTTGTGAGCTTAAAGTATTCCATAAGTACCGTATTCATAACACTTTTGTCATTTCCCAAGTTTTGGAGGCTTCAAAGATTGCAAAGAGATTGATCTAGATTTTATACATGTTTTAAATGCATTTTTTATTTAGTTTAAACATGAAATTTGTTGAAAATCACACTCAATAGTGTTTTAAAAGATGGGACATTTTTTTGAGAATAAAACACTCGTGGGAAATTTTCATTAAAAAATTAGATATAATCAAAGATTTTTTGGAAATATTTCTTCCAAAATTTAATAAAGAAATTTGTAAAAATACAAGATCAAAAAAAATTCTCTAATAAATCATAGATCAAGTTTAAACATCATTCCTTTAATGTATTTCCTAGCTCTAGATTTGTTCATGGCACCTAGTTTAATCTCTTAGTGTATAAACTAATCCGTTAGATACTATAGGTTTGTTTTATGAGCTGTGACCGGAGGTTTTCTTCCAGGGTTCTTTCCTCCGATATGCTCTTTGAATCCTGTGTAAAAAATAAAAAATATTAATAAAAAAGTTTAGTGGAATAATCCACTTTTATTGAAAAAATAATAATTAAATTATTATATTAAATTTTAATATCAATATTTATTATTAAATTTTTTATTTTAATCAATAGAAGCGATATTATTATTCATAAGAAATATGATATCGATATATGAATGTATGAAATTGAAATTTGAACTCTCATTCGATTCATTTGATCATGATGCTATCCCATGTCTATGATGCTTCTATTTGATTCGTTTGATGTTATGTTCTTAGTTCTATGATGATTAGATGATTGATCATTGATTTAATGATTTTAGAATTAGAATCTAGATTCTGATTTATAAATGTTCTTATGTTACTATGATGAAAGTTTATGTGTTACAATGTTATATAAATATATAATTCATAAATATATATAAAATTTCAGATTTCCACAAACACATATATAACCGTCCTCTATTCTGAAAAAAATGTCCTGAAAACCCGTTCCCCGTCCTCCATCCCAAAATCTTGAAATAACAAAAAAAATAATCATTTGTGATATCGGAGACCTACAAATTCTAAATAAATGTTGATTGAGAAAGCTTATTTAAGAAGGAGATAATCTAAGAAATTACTCTCATTTAAAGTTATCTTTTATTTTAGGAAATTCACACATGTAGCCAATCTAGTATCTAGCATGAAGAAAAATGGTCAAAAAAAAATTAATAGAAAAGGCTCAAAAAGTATAGTCCAACATCTTTGGGGGTATGCTACCTAGCTTTAGGTAGCATGCAAAACTCTAAATCGAATAGAAAATGAGAAATAACAGAAAACTCATATATCATAGTAGCTTTAGAGGCATATTCTTATCACCATCACAAATAAAAAAATATTACATATAAATATAGCTTTAATTGTATCCGATGTCTCAACCATGTACAAAAGAAGATGATAAAGGACTACAATACACAACACTCGCACACGACGTGAAAATAGGAATTAACAAAGAAAATATTTGAAAGAATGTAACCCATTTTTTCTTTCACTAATAAAATAAAAATGCAAACTTAGAAATTACAATTCTACATCCATAAGGGTTTGATTCCTTACAAGGACAATCAACTGCCAAGGAAAACTCTACAACTCAGAGCAGTAATCTGCACTAATGGAGTTATCTTCTGTAATATCTATTCATCTATTTATTGAAACGAATAACTTTCTTGAAATGTTTCGAAGAGTGCAACTCCCCTTAATAGGAGTCCACAGTTCCAGCAGTAAGTAAGATTTGTTTTTTTTAAATTTAAATTTTGTAGAACATCTTCTTAGAGTCAAAACTTTTGACTTACGCATCTGATAATTTAGTATTACAATGTATAGTTGAAAAACTCGTGCAGAAATATACAACACAAAATTGACATTGTCCACTTTTTGAGCTTCTACGAGACAGCAAGGTGCTTCAAATTTGACTCTAAAACTTTATCCGAGAAAATGCAACTTTAATATCTTTCAAACTATTTTTTCAACATTTTTTTCAATTTTAAAATTTTTTCCTTTGGAAATGTTTTAAAGTCCATACATCTCTATACAGGCGGACTAACAAAAAATAGTAAGTGATAATTTTTGGTCCTTTCAAATTTTTAATAATCGTACATCTTAGAAGTTTCATCATAAGCTCCAACACAATTAAATAAAACAGTAAAATAAAAGTAAAGTGCAATTTTTTGAGTGATTCAAGATTGCTCTTACACTAGAGTAGATACTTCTACATCAAATTATATTAATGTTAGATAGATATATCGATAAAAAAAATAAACAATATGATGCATATGTGATGAGCCTCATAAGCTAGATCATGTAACACTTGATGACCAATAAAATTAACTCAATGAATATAATAAATAATGTACAAACCATACCTCTATATTATCTGGTATTTTTGGTTTGTCTTCTGTAGAAGCATAACCTTTTTGATACTTCCCAATTATTCTGTTCATGCTTTATCAAAAAAAATCCAGTCACTTAAGTTTCCATAAAATCAATAATAATTGAATAAATTCACACATTTTTCATACCACAAAATTTCTCAAACCATGATCTAATTTCAGTATGATACTTTAAACAAGATACCATTTATATAATTCTAAGATAAATAGAATGACATTTAATTATAAATGTATTTTATTTCATAAAATAAAATTAAAAAATAAGATACTATGTGTTACATGAGTGGTCAATTATATATAGGTATATCAAACCTTGCATTATTGCTAGGATTTAAAGTGACTGCAATGGATTGTGTCAATGTCATGGGGTATTCCATATATCTCCTAACACTATATTAAAAGTTTGAAATTATCTTGATATATTGCGCTTCCCTAAAATTAATAATAGGGTTTGGAGACATTATTTAATCTTTTAACAACCTTATCTTGTCTAGAAAACTAAAGAATAATGTTACATTGTATCAAGCTTGAATGATGCATCTATATGTCTAAATGATCATTAGGCTAATAATTAGTTACAATATAAACACATTAAACCTAAGCTCAAGTAAAATTAAACATTATGTAAAACTTTGACTAAAATATTTTATCAATATTAAATGATGTATATACTTGTATAAATGATCACTAGGCCAATAGTTGAATATAAAGAGGTATTCAATATAAACTCCAATAAAATTAGACATTACAATAATTTTACTATATCTTCTCCTAACAAATTCCCTTTGAATTATCTTTGCTAACAAGAACAAACTCCTGAAATCCCTTCTAGAAAATTGATTTGAAATTCCTATGAGTCCATTGAGTTCTATTTCTTCAACCCTTAAATTGTTCCCTCTGATATATATGGCTCAAACTTTAAGTGGTAGATTTTACATTATGTTTATAAAAATCTTCCTTTTGTCTTCAAACATATTTATAGCATAACATAAAAAAATCCAAGAAAATAAAAGGTTATGTGACCCTCTATTCCTAATGATGATGTTCAATTATAGCTCTTTGGAAATGATAACGATGTCACACTTTTCATTTAGAATGAAGTCAAGTTCTCAATTGAAATATAAAAAAGTATCAAATTTTTACAACACTAAGGTTTCTTGCACACTTCCAACAAGAATATAATTTAAAGACGTGATCAAATTAAAAAAATCATGGCTACCAAATCTAAGCTTTTTGAACTATACAAACTCGTTATAGGTAAGAACATCTATAATGGCTTTCCAAACATCTATATCTCTTTCACAAGAGTTTACAGAAATATGGTCTTAGCTATATGATGATCTGAATTTCTATTAGTGTGATGTCATAAAGCACATCATTTAAACCAAACTTTTTCATGTCCTGTTGCAAAAATATAATGACTAGTTCATTATTATATTGAACCAATGATGTTAAAGAAGATTACTAAAGTGATTAAAGCCAAGATGAGCTTTCCTATAAATAATTCTACATGGATATGTAATCTTATATTTTCATAACTTCAAACAAGCTTTTCTCAAAGACGATTATCTATCCTCATTGGACAAAACTTAGTAGCTGGCTAGCTCAACTATAAATTCATTTTTGGATATATATATATATACCCAATTTTGATTTCATAGTGAAATTGGGGATACCCTACGAATTTTTGGCCTATTTGTGGTTTTCTAGCTCTATGCATGCTTTTCAAGATGACTTCGTCATCTCGTGTGTGATCATTCTTAGTTTTTATCCCTTTGCTTATCCACCTAAGTTCAAGATGTCAATCGGGCCTATAAACCTGATTTACACCAATTTTGAACTCTAGGTGCAAATCGGGTTTCTAGGCCCGAGGTGCACCTCTGTGTCCTTTTTGCGCTAAGGTGCAAATCGAGTTTGTAAACCCGAAATGCTCCTTGACAAGTGCAAATAAGGTCTACAAACCCGATTTGCATCTATTTACGGCACTGGAGTTATAAATTAAAGTTTGATTAGTTCCTCTACATTTTTGTTTCTAATTTGCATTTTGAGCTAAGCTAAGTTTGTGGGAGTTTGATTCATCTATGGAGTTCATGGATTTCTTTACTCATACCGGGTAAGTCTTCGTATTTTTCCTGGTTTTTCTTCTATGATTTTCCCTTTGTTTAGCTAGGGTTTTCCAAACCCTATTCCTTGATGGCTTTCAAATTAGTGGTGTTCGGGATTTTCAACCCAAACATTCACTCCTTTCGCACTACATTTCCAAAGTGTTTAGCATCATCAATGGTGATGTTCGGGTTCGGAGGTCCGAGCAGCACCACAAATGTGGTGTTGCTCGGGTCTATAAACCCAAGCATCACAATCTTAATATTTTCTTTTTTGTATTACTCTTGCACTTGGTGGAGTTCTTCACAAACCCGCGCTCCACCTCCCTTTGTCATTGTTATATTGAGCGATGTGTGGCGGGGCCGTAGGCCCACCATGCACCATAAGCCTTTGAGTGGTGCATGGCGGGTCTACGAACCTGACCCGCACCTTGTATCCTTTCCAAGAATGTATGCAATAATATATAGCAAGTTTGTCAACCCGCCTTACACCAACAATCTTGCCATGGTGTATGGTGGGTTTATAAACCCACCTTACACCAAGTTTTGAGTTCTTCCTTTTCAAGTGTATGGTGGATTTATATCCACCTTACACTTTAATCCACCCATTTTGGTGTTGTTCCAAGCTAGGGTTGTCGTTGCACCAAAAGATCAACCTCTCAATGCCCAATACAACCACTAGACATAGAATCCACAGGATGCTGTTAAATCATGTCGCGAATCCCCGCGAGGGATGTTGGCCCACTACCAACAATCCCCCTCCCAATGTCACTCGCTGCAGCCTACGTGATTCAAACCTATGACCAAGCTCTAATACCACTTGCTACAAGCTAGGGTTGTCGTTGCACCAAAAGACCGACCTGTCAATGCCCGATACAACCACTAGACTTATAGAACCCACAATAGGCTATTAAACCATGTCGCGAATCCCTACGAAGGATGCTGACCCACTGCCAATAGGTGTATGGCGGAACTATAGGTCCGGCTTACACCTTGTTTTGATATGCACTCAATTACTGTGGTTCGGACCTATAGGTCAAACCTACACCTATTCTTTCTTTTATCTAAGGTGCAGTTTGGAACTATTAACCCGAACTACACCTGTGAACCACACTTTGCCAAATAGAGTAATTGGGCCTATTGACCCAAATTATGCCAATTGCACACACATAAATAGGGTTCATAGACCAAATTTATTTTTGAAATACCATAATTTAAGTAGGACTTTTGAAACCCTAATGGCATCAAATGCATCTTGTTCAAGAGTTGTTTAGTTCCAAATAAGCAAAGTGATTGGTGTTTTCCATGTTACAGTGTTGTTACTATAGAAATGACAGAGGCATCCCCAAGTAAGAAGGTGATGAAGTTCAAGAAGCAAGACCCACATCTATTTTTCTCGCCTTCGTCAGTTTAATCAAAAATAGACCAAATAAGAGACACTAAGATAGGTCATGCTAAACCTAGTTGAGTTTCTTAGGAGAGTTGAGAAGCCTCCTTCATACTGCAAAATGGAGTCCATCATCAATAGTGGTATCCATTCAGTTGTAACTTTCCCCATGTCTTCTCAAGATCCAGAATTTGTTATGGCAGCTTCGAGCCACTTTGACCCTGTTAGCAAAAGTGTGAAGGACACCACTGGTAAGAAGTTGATCAGACTGGATGAAGGCCTGTTACAGCAGAGTCTAAATCTGAGGATGATAGACCCTTGGCATTCAAGAGGGTTATAAGAAAGAAAACAGAGGAAACAAAGGTAGAAGCTAAAAAGCAACAGGTTAGGAAGGTTACATTCAAAATACCGACACAGAAGCAAGCACCAAAAGTAACCACTTCAGCTGCATCCGGTACTGCAAAGAGGAAGAAGAAGAATGATACGGGTACAACTATTCAATCTGGTAATGTTCCACCTAAAACTTGTGCAGAATTATTAGATGAAATAACTAAGGATGGCATGTTAAAGAATGAACATTTTTACTATGATTGTTTAGAGGATGATGAACAAAGAGAGGTAGAGGAAGCAGTATTATTATACTTGGATATTTATAAGAAAGCCTTGATAGAAATTGAAAACCAAATACCAGTAGAGTTATATAATATGTTAGATGATAGAAGACAGTCAGCAATGTAAGAAGAAAATCATATTAAAATTCAAGAGTTGTTATCTATTTGTGTTACTATTGCTCCAGAGGAAATGGAAAGGCCACTTGAGGTAGCAGATAGAAAATTCTTTAATAGCAAACATAAAATATCCAGTCTGATGCTAGGAAGGGTAAATGAGATAATAAAGGAGACTCAAAAGGCATGGGTTAAGTTCTTTGGAGAGAACAGAGGTTTCTTAACTTCATCGAAATCAAAGACAAACACTGCAGACAACCCAGTTAAAGGAAAAGTAAAGGGGATTATGGGTACTTCACCCTCAATTTTGAAAAACGTTAAGATAGTGGAAATCAAGCCCCCGGTAGATACAAATGTACAAACAGATGTTGAGATGCCGGCTAATACAAAGACTGAAAAGGTTGTTGATGTTCATGATACTAATATTGAGGATAACAGTCCTCCAAATATAAATGTATAGGTTAAGGTTACAGTTCCTATAGGGGAACTGACAGTTACAAAGACTGCACCAAGTGGCGAAGCCACTGGTGCAAGTGAGGAAGCTATAAAGAACAAATCATCAGAGGAGAAGAAAGGGGAATCCGACAGGGAACCGGTAGTAGGTCCATCATTGTTGGCAATTAACACCTTGCAAGTTGTAAAGAAAAACATAACAGAGATGAGTCCTACTGAACTCATGATGATGGCAACGCAAAAATTAATAAAGGAGGGATCTACAGATAAAGAGATTATTGATCAATCAATCACTGTTTTACACAAACTAGTCCCAGAGTGCAAGATTGATAATGAAGCAAGCCCATTCTGCAAGCTTAAGACAATTACTGAGCACATTTCAAAGGATTTTCAATCCTTACAACAGATTTCAAACCGGTAAGCACTAGAGAGGTTCACTCAAGCTAAAAGAGTTGTATTTGATCAAGTGATTGAATCTGAGAAGAAGAAGATTGATCAAATCTTGAAACTGATAGATAATTCTTTGAAGAAATGTACAAATATTTATAGGGTATGTTGTAACACAGATATACTTACAGTTAATGTGGATAAGAAGATAAAATAATTTTAGGAGAAAATTGCAAATACAGCTAGTTCTTTTGATGGATTGACTTTATTGACTACATTCATTGATGGTCAAATTTTGATTTTGGAAGCCCAAATTTTTGTTCTTGAGAAGGAAAGAGACAAAATCATAAGAAGAGCCAGAAGTCTGAGAGGCTTGGTGAGTCCCCGGTTGGATTCACTCAGTGTACATAAGAAAGAATGTATGGATATAGTTGGAAAGCCCACACCAGCAGAGGAAAGTGAGAAAGAGTCATTTGCACATATATTAAGTGGACTTGTATCTATTTTCGGCACTTTCAAAGCTGGTTGGGATACTTATCTTGAGCTATTGGAGAAGGCTTATCTAGAAATTTTAAAATTGTTAAACTTCAGTAAGATTATTTTGGGATATTCATTGTACAGTTTCTTTTGGATCTTTGACATTCCTTTTAGAATTTTTGATGGCATTAATGTCAAAGGGGGAGTGATATAGATGTGAAAAAGAATAGGAGTTGTATACATAAGGGGGAGATATGGAGATATGGAGATATGGAGTTATGGGAGTATGGAGTATTTTGCATTAATGAATATTCAGCTCAGGGGGAGCAAGCAAGATGAAACCGACAGATGAAACCTTCAACATTTTTCACATGAGTGTTGCCATCATTGCCAAAGGGGGAGATTGTTGGCAATTGGCACTCAATTGGTTGGTTTCACTATGTTGTCATTGATGCCAACATGGTATTTTGTTTCGACTTCATGTTTTGGTTCAGTTGTGTACCGACAGGAACTTCACAGACACTACACCGGCACCGACAGGATAGAAGGATTTCTTTGGTTACTGGCAATGCAGGCCGACATGGTTTAGAAAAAGGTTATCGGTATTGGAGGTCTACATTGGCAATTGTTTTTGATATTCATGCATTTATGTTATCTAGCCAACATGTAATTTGATATTGTAATAATCCTTGTAAGCCGACATAAGGCATGATAAATTGTATAGGGCATATAGGTCAGTTGGATTAGATCATTTTGATATCGACATGGTAATAGAAATGGTGATGGATAAGGGAATGTGATATAATGTGAAATATATCAGAGAGATTATGTATGTGAGGATATTTAAGGGTTATTCCAGTAAAGGGTTTAGGGTTTCAGACCGGAACAGACAGAGCTTAAACTAGAACTGTATTTTGGCATAGAAAGATGTTATCTGGATTGTTCAACACTTCTTTGGATTGTAGTCTGGATTTATATGTAGTCAGTGAGGCTCTATTTATGATTGAGCAATGTGCTCTAGGTTGTAAGCCTTCGTGCAAGTGCAGGCCCCTTATATTTTGTAATTTCTCTTCACATGGCTAGTGGATTGATATTGTAGGTCACAAATCCCACCATGGTTTTTCCTCTTTGAGGTTTTCCACGTATAATTATGTGTGTTATGACTCTCATTTATGTGATTGGCTTATTGGTTGCTTTACTTCTTTCAATTCTGTATGTACTAGTATACCGGTTAGTGTATGCATATTTTAATAAGGTTAAAATTAATTTATCTTGTATAACACTGATTCACCTCCCCACTCTCAATGTTATTGGATTCCAACATAAGACATTTCCCAAAGTGATCTCATTGAAGAGGTGAATGATTTGGTAGCTCTCTTGAGTGGGGTAAAAGGGCTTCCTACATCTAACACCTATTATGAATAGATGTATCAATACATCCATGTCATCAGATAGAACAAAGAGAAGATATTTTGGTCCAAGCAAATCAGTGATGCAGTATGTGAACAACTTACTAAAGTACCCACTACTCTTAAGTTCTACATGACTTCCTACTTAGTGTACACTATAGCTTTAATGAGGTATTTCCAAAGACTATCTATATCAGGAGATAAGAGACAAGTTGTTGTATACGAGTACTTCTCTCAATTGGTCTTGAAGAACAATTTCAATCATTTACTGAGAGTAAATGATGCTTTCTTTGGATACCACATGTACATGATAAACAAGGATTTGTACAATAGAAGAATATCAGATTATCCTTGGGAGGTTGTAAATGAGTACAGATGCATGGTCTTGCATTTTTCCACTTTCACATATCTTAAAGTAGGGTGTTTCAAACGAGAACACTTCATGATACTAAGATACCCATCGAACAAAATAGTTTTGATGGAATTAGCTCGTTGGATGGTGGCAGTTCATGAGGCATAATCTCGTTCCCACAGGACGGGTTTGAAATTCATATTGGCCATTGGTAGGTATTCCATCAGATCAATCTTCAAAGCTAGGGCAATGGAAGAAGAGATGAGACGAATAACAATGAGGTTCTTCAAGGCATGAAGAGACTTCGACTACATGGGAATGAGGAACAAGTTGAAAAAGGCAGATGTTCACATTCATCGTATAGAAGATGTTTGGGTTGATTGCAGAACTGAACATGATATCAAGAAGCTTGATTATTGTCGATTCATGGTTAATCAAATTCAAGAGTTTGATCTTGTCGATTTCCCAGATGACCTAGAAGATGTTAACATCCTAGAACTTATCTATGTTGATAAGAAAGTTTCATGTACTCCTTTGCCCCTTATTTAATGGTCATAGAAGGAGTCAACTTCCATCAAAGACAGATTTCAAAGTATTCTTATGAATACTAATGTGTGGTTTTCAATTAAGGGAATTCAGTTGAATCCCTTCTCCTCTGGCTCCGATGATGATACGACTAGCCCTTCTATGAGGAGGTCAAAGATTAGAACAAAAATAAACAGGATCCCTCTACTCCCTCAAAGGATCCTAAGTTGAAGCTCACAGTCAAGGCTCATAAAGGAAAGGCTCAAGGAGAGCCATCTACCTCAAATATTCATGAGACAATAGAGTCTGAGATACAAGATGAACATTTGGATGATGAGCATCCTGATTCAGAGTCTATTTATGGTGATCAATTTGAAGGTGATCAAGACGGCGATGAAAAGCATGATGAATATGATGAAGAAAGATTACCACAAGCAAATAAGTCCCAAGAATCCTTACCCTAGGTATCCCTTTCTTCTTTTATGGTCCATACTTTTGTTTCTACTTCTAAGTCAGAACCTTGTGTTGTCACATGTGCCTCTCCTAGCACAGTTGTTCACATTTCTTCCACTAGTGCTAGTGAGTATGCTTTGGATACACCACAGGATAATATTGAAAATGTTTTGTCCACTTTTTCAAGTTTGTCCGAAGTTTTTGCCACTATGTTAGATGATTTTTAAAAAAATATGAAAAAGATGGGTCCTAGACCCAATGAGTCATCCCTTGAAAATCCTTCCAGTGTTGTTACTACAACGTCACCCATTGTGACTACTACCACTCAAGAATTTATGATTCCCTCTCAAGCTTTACCTACAGGTGATGATGATGATTTCTCCTTGCTGCCATGGTTATTCTCTAATGCTTCAAAGAGGAAGAAACAAGTTGTTTCTCCTAATGATTTTGATTTCAATCAGCTTGTCTGTCCTAAGCCCAAGATCACCAAGAAATAAGTGTTGGCATAACTGATGAAGATAATGATGGAGAGATTATTGGCATATGGAGATGATGATGAGATGAGAAGATGACCGGTAAAGTTATTGTTGGCATAACTTGTAAAGTTGATGGAGATTGTTGGCTAGATGATGATGATATAGTTGTAAGTTGTTTGATTACTTTATTTGTATTGTCATTGATGGCAACCATGTTTGTTGAGTCATCTAAGACATCTCGACCTATCGGTATAGCCTAACCGGTAGAGGAATCTGTTAGACAACAAAACTGCTCAGTTGTTGTAAACAAGGTAAACATGAACAGTGCGATGATCAAGACACCGGTACAGATGATCTGTGAAGAGTTAGACGTTGCGGTTTGGAATATATGTTTATGACATTGGCATGAGTCTGTGATTGCAACCACATCAGCAAATTCAGTATATTGAGTAAGTTATGATTGACTATCATAAACTTTGTGAAGGAGAATGTATACCGGTAACAGATCTTTAACCGGTAATGATTTTTGGTTTGGCTGTGGATCTTATCATGTTCATAACTTAGTGATTACATGTCAGATTCCATATGTAGTGATAAGATGGTGTTTGAGCGTGTACAAGGATCAAATTTCTTGGGAAACAATAAAGTGCTTAGTAGAATGTGACAAGGGTTTGATTGCTTATCAAATCAATGTGTTGTGATCATTCAACGGTGGAAACTCTCTAGAAATTTGTTGTAATGATCTGCAATGATCAGTAATAATATGTAATGTAAATTCATTGTATTTTGAATGTAGTTAGGGTTATGTAGCCGACCTAACTAAAAAATATATTTAGGGTTAGTTAGAGAAGAGACTGTGTGTCAATGATTTGAGGTGGTGTTGCTGAACCAGATTGAAGTGTCTGTATGTGTGTAGAAGAGGTTGAGCTGAAAAGGATCTGTACTAGCAAGCAAGGAAGTGCTATGATAAAATCATTTGCCCTATTTTTCCCTAACAGTTACAGCAGTTTGAAATCCCTTAATTGGGTGGATCCTAACAGGTCTTATGTTATAAATCCCTTCACCGGGTGGCTCATTAGCTTGAGTTTAAAATCCTCTAACAAGGTTATTCCTAACAGGGCTGAGGCAAATCCCTTAACCGAGTGACTCCTAATAGGGTCTGCTCTTAACCGGGCATATTGTAAAGCTCCTAACCGAGCTAGGCTTTTAACCGGGTGTATTCCGAAAGAGTGCAAATATTTTGTGGGTGTTAATTCCCACCGTGGTTTTTCCCATTTGGGTTTCTACGTGAAAAATCTTTGTGTTCATATGGTAGTTGCATTATTGGTTTGAGCATTTTTACTATGTTTGCATGTTGATGAACACTTAAGTGAATGGTTTGGTAAATCTGGTAACCAGAATGTTTGAGTAGCTACCAGTACAGTTTTTTGAA
Organism: Cryptomeria japonica; assembly: GCF_030272615.1. Lineage (NCBI taxonomy): Eukaryota > Viridiplantae > Streptophyta > Pinopsida > Cupressales > Cupressaceae > Cryptomeria > Cryptomeria japonica. Next base: position 54,842,440 of record NC_081407.1, on the reverse strand, counting down.
GTATTGCAGAATTATTTTACTACAGATTCACACCCCCCCCCCTCTCAGAAGTAACCGAATCCTCATAATAACAATAAGTATGCTGAAATTCTTGGTATTATGGATGACTTCGTCATGTGTTGCATTAGTTTTGTCATTGATGTCAACACTTATCTTTCTAGAGGTCTACATTGTTGAATTGACACTTTGGTTATATTGATTTGATGTTGAACCAGCACATTGTGGTCCCGGTATGGATATTGGCTTATGCATAGTCATCGGCAGCTCAAGAAGTTGATGATGACTTGTTATCATCTGGAGATAATTTGGTTATGTCAAAGACATGGATTGGATGTTTACATTTGGTGTTTTTCTTATTGGACTAATCGGGTTCACATATCTGCCTTAACCAGCAAATAGGTCTAGGTTATGGACCGGTACAAAATATCATGTTCCAAATCAGCACGACACGTTTTGGAAATGGTTTATTGATTGGATAATGTGTAAATGTATTAAGACCGACATATTGTATTACATCAAGACTTATTTTATAAATGTAATATCTTTAGGGAGCCGACCTAATCATGAGGTCTTAGGTTTTGTATAAATAATTGTAAGATGTATGAGTGTGTGTGAATATTGAAGATCATTATGAAGAGCAAAAAATAAGCAGATCCTTGTGCGAATCACGCAAATATTATCTGAAGGTTGAAGGAAAGGTTATGAAAGTGTTCGACACTCATGGTCAGAGCTTAAACCGGTACTGAATCCAGCATTGCAGATGCTATACTGAAGCAGTACATTGTTATTGGATTTAACCATCCAATTGTAGTCAATGTGACTCCTATTTTGTGATTGAGCAGTGAGCTCTAGGCAGTTGGCCTTTCTGCATCTGCAGACCCCTTATTGTATTCACTTACTATTTGCAGTAGTATCATCTGATTGTGGGTAAGTTTTCCCTCCGTGGTTTTTCCCCTTACAGGGTTTCCACGTCAAAATCTTTTTGTCAAGTGCTGCTGATGTGTTTTGCTTTTTGTTTCATGCATTAAGTTATACCGGTATTAATATAACTGTTAATCTATTTTTCCAACACTGAGTTTTAAGTTGGAATAATTAGTTTTGGGTTATAATTTATTGACAACTGATTCACCCACCCCCTCTCAGTTGTCCTTCCCGGTTCCTAACAAAAATTGCCATTCTACCCCTTGATAAAGATATTGATCGGATTCAAAAATCAGATTACATCATTAACAGGATTGAATTGGGCAAACAGACTCATGATTCAACTTCAGGGGACGTTCAATCAGCTTTAGATGCTCTTGTTGCTAGGTATGATGAAGACAAGGTTAAAAAGGATAAGTTCAAAGCACAGGTTGAGCAGCTTACCATTGTGCTAATCAAGGTGACCAAGTCTTCAGAAGCCATTAAACCAGTTACTTAATCACTAGATGAACAAGTTATGAAAAGGGTTGAGCAAGCAATATCACAAAGTAGAGCAATGGGAGAATGGATGGACAAGTTGAAGCAAAAAGTGACTGAGCAGCCTGTCCTAGCTTTACTGGATTATAATAAAGTATTTCAAGTGGATTGTAATGCAAGTGGAACAGCAATAGGAGCAGTCTTGAGTCAGGAAGGGAGAGCAGTAGCCTATTTCAGTGAGAAATTGAATGATGCGCGGAGGAGATGTTCAATGTATGATCAGGAATTTTATGCCATAGTTCAAGCCTTGAAGAAGTGGAGACATTACATGTTGCCTAAGGAGTTTGTGTTGTATACAGATCATCAAGCTTTGCAGTATTTGAACAGTGAGAGTAAGTTGAATCAGAGACATATTAGATGGGTAAAAGTCTTGCAGAGTTACACCTTTTTGTTGAAGCATATAAGTGGAAAATCTAACAAAGTTGCTGATGCATTGAGTAGGAGAAGGAATTTGCTGACAGAGATGAGAGTGACAGTATTAGGATTTGAAGAATTGAAGATGTTGTATGATGATGACCCGGATTTTGCAGAACCTTGGAAAGCATGTAGAGAACCAGTTATGGTAGATAGAAGCAAGTGGTTGGATTACTTCATTTAGGATGAGATTTTATTCATAGGAGTTCAGTTGTGCATACCGAAGAATTATGCGAGGGAGAATCTAATAAAGGAGAAACATAGTGCAGGATTAGCTGGACATTTTGGCATTGACCAAACAGTAGCATTGGTGAGTGACAAGTACTTTTGGCCCCAAATTCGTAAGGATGTTAAGAGATATGTGCAAAGTTGTAGATTTTGTCAAGTTGCAAAGGGTAGTAGTCAGAATGTGGTATTGTATATACCTTTGACAGTACATGTAAGACCTTGGGAGGATATAAGCGTGGATGTTGCACTTGGATTGCCTAAAACACCAAGAGGGAATGATTCTATATTTGTGGTAGTGGATAGATTCTCGAAGATGGCTCATTTCATACCTTGTAAGAATACATCAAATGCATTGCATGTCGCAAACTTATTTTTCAAGGAAGTAGTGAGATTGCATGGATTAACTAAGAGCATAGTTTCAAACAGAGACACTAAGTTTATTGGCTATTTTGGGAGAACACTTTGAAAGAAGATGAAGACAAATTTGAAGTTCAGTTCTACTTTTCACCCACAGACTGATGGACAGATAGAAGTAGTTAACCGGAAGTTGGGATTTGATCCTTCCAAAAGCAAAGTCTGCCTACAATAATTCACTAAATAGGAGTACCGGAAGAACACCTTTTGAGATTGTTACCGGAGTGCATCCTAGAGGTATATCAAAATTGAGATGTTAGCAGTGAAGACCGAAGAATTTCAGAAGCAGAAGACTTTGCAGATTACATGGCAGCCTTGCATATTCAGGTTAAGAAGCATTTGGAAGACATGAACAACAAATATAAGCAAAAGGCAGATGAGAAGAGGGGGCATAAGGAATTTGAAGTTGGCGACAAAGTGATGGTATATCTGAGAAAAGAGAGATTCCCAGTTGGAACTTATAACAAATTGCAGATGAAAAAATTTGGACCTTGCAAGATTTTGAGGAAGTTCAGTTCTGGAAATGCATATGAAGTGGAGTTGCCAGATAATTTGAGTATTTCACCTGTGTTTAACATTGCAAATATTCATGAGTATCATGAACTAGAATTCAGTGAGGACAGTATTGCAGACTTGGAGAAACAGTTTCCCCAGAAGGAACCGGATCAGATTGAAGAAATTTTGGAAAGTAGGATTGGGTGTAGTACCCAAAGCAATCAGTATAAGGAGTATCCTATGAAGTGGAAAGACAAACCAGTTGAAGATTCATCTTCGATTTATCAAGCAGAGGTAAACCGCCTTGGTTTTCCTCTAACCCCAACAAAGTGAGAGGCTCACTTTTTCAATAACCCCGGATGTCTGATGCAGGAGTATCCCCGGTTCATAGAAATCTTGCATCAACCAAAAATATTTTCTTTCTATTTTTCTTTTTGTTTGCAGTTTCAGCTTTTCTTTGTGTGTGCACTGGTTTTGGCTCACCGGATCCTATCAAGTTGGATTCTACTTCAAGACTTGATCATCTTTCTTATTTCTAGACCGTATCGCATTTGCATCATTTTACGGCAAGATATCGCTATCGGTTTCCTTGACAGTTTCCTGTTACTGGTTGACAACTTCTTGTTACCAGTTGCCTGGACCTATTTTTGGTGATCTACTGGAACCCCTTCTGAATCTTGCGGAACCTTCGACATTGATTCTGATGTTCCTTGGCATGTGGCCGACCTTTTCTCGCATTCTACACTTCATTCTTTGGATTTTCAGGAGGAATCTCTTGGCGGAGGCCGACCTTGTTGACTTTACACGTTAGGTCTTGTTCTTCCGGTTTTGATCCCTTTTTGGGTCGACTGGCTCCTTTGGATTGTATATATAATTATAATTGCGCATTGGAATGGAATCAATCAAAGAATCAAGTAGCTAGGCTGAGCGTAGAAGATAGATCTTAAGATCGTATATATAATTATAATTGCGCATTGGAATGGAATCGATCGAAGAATCAAGTAGCTTGCCTGAGCGTAGAAGATAGATCTTAAGATTCAAGGTCCCGGTTGTGACCTATTCTGTATGTCCCACCAAGCTTGTGAGTCGGTTATGGTGTAACCCATTTGTTACCGGTTTGTTGTAATCAATTTTCATGAAATAAAACAATTTGTTCTGCATTGCCTCTATCATATCTTTGTGTTTCCGTTGTGTTATTCTTGCTGACCAGTCCGGATTGATCTCTTTGAGGTCCCTCCTAACCGGTGATTGCTCCAATACCCCATGCTCATTTTCGATCCAAACATCTTCCTTATCTACCAACCTCTTCTTTAGCTCCTCTGGTGCCTCAACCTGCTTCTCTAACCTCTGACTCTCTTTGTCTTTCTTCCTTTGCTTCAAATCTACACATTGTATTTGTTTATTGCTCTCTTTCTTCTGCAACTCTAATTTGTTTCTGCCAGAAGACTTCATCCGGTTTCTCACCATAAGTTCTCTATCATCCAGTTCTATCTATCCATCAGGTTTATTTATCAAATCTTTCTGCAAACTCATGTCACCTTCTAGTATTACCTTTGCAACCAGTTTCTCAGTACTGCAACCTTTTTCAAGACTCGTATTATTCACCTCCTTCTCTTTCTCCTTCAAATAAGTCAATGTGAACTTCTCACCATCCTTCTCAATAGTGACTAGGTTTCTTCTACAGTCATAAATAGCTCCTCTATCAAATTGCCAAGGTCTTCCCAACAAGTCATGACAAGCACTCATAGATACAACATCACAAAAAACTTCATCTCTAAAAGGCCCAATATTGAAATTCACCAAACACTGTTCCTTTATTTCTATCTTTTGAACATCTTGTCATCAACTTACCTTGTAAGGAAAAGAATGCTCAAGCCTTTTCAATCCAAGTTTCACTACCATCTCTTCAGATACCAAATTGTCAGTACTTCCACTATCCATAATAACCTTGCAAAACTTACCACTCGATTTGCACACAGTCCGAAAAAGACTCTTTCTCAGAGTAGGTTCGGTATCCTCACTGCTCTCCTCCATCATGACTCTTCTTATAAGGGATTCTCCTTGCTCTAGTATATAGTCAGGTCTGGTAGCTTCACTTTCCGATTCCTCATTTGCCACACAACTTCTTTCCATTCCCTGCTTACATTCTTAAAATCTATGTCCGGTTTCTCCACACTTGAAACATTTGCCAGGAAATTCTCTATCGGCATTGCCAATACCTTTCCTTTATGTTTTTTGTTTCTTTTCTTTACTTCACTTAGGTTTTGATTCCTCCTCAACATTTTGCTTCTCTGTACTCATTTGTCCCTTGAATCTCTCCTTTCCTCTATTCGGTTGTCTTCTTCTCATCTTCTCCTCATCCTCCAAAGCATATAGATAGGCTTCTTACACTGTGGAAACCTTCAACATACTCATCTCATCCTGAATGTTAAATGCAAGTTCATTTATGTACCTCGCCACCTTTTCTCTATCCATCTCTCTATGTCCAGATCTAATCATCACCTTGTAGAATACCTCAGTGTACTCTTTCACAGTCATGTTTCTCTGTTTCAGGTTCTGCAACTTCTTGAACAATTCCATCTTATAGTCTCCTGGTATGAACTTGGCCTTCAATCTTGCAGCCATCTGTCTCCACCGGGTGATTTTCATTTCACCATTCTCCACTCTATCTTTCTGCAATTCTTTCCACAATAAGGCAGCATGCCCTTTCAACTTAGTATGTGCCAACAAGACTCTCTGCAGGTCCTTGACATCCTCGAACTCAAAGTAGTCATCCAACTCTCCGATCCAATCGATCAGATCCTCCGGGTTCAGCGTTCTAGAAAAGTTTGAAACTTCCACTTTATGAACTTTGCTCGCTTGCACCACTGCTCTCAAGAATCTTTCCTCTCTTCCATCTTCCGGTTCTTCAGCTTCTTCTGCTTCAAGCTCTTCACTGACTTCTTCATACTCATCCTTAGATTCAGGGTTCCTCCACAAACTAGCCAATGCGTTTCGTATTTCGTTCCTCACTTCATTCTTGAACTCCTCCATCATCTGCTTTACCCTCCAAGGGTTTGTCCTTCTAGGCGGCATCTCCTCTTCCGCTCTGGTGAACTGCCTCAACTCGGCAATCTGACTACCGATTTCAGTTGCCTCTCCTCGGTGATCTATTGAACACATGCGCAACCTGTCTCCAATCGGCGATCTATTGAACACACATGCAACCTGCCTCCAATCGGCGATCTGTCCACCCAAAGGAACACCTCAAGGTTCGCAAACAACTCTTCCACTAACCGGTTCATAACCAGCTCTAATACCACTTAATGCAGCCATAACCGATGAAACCCTCAAAAGAGAATTGACCGACTTATGCAGCAAGAGTAACACAACGAAAGCAACAAGAAAACATAGCAAGATTATAGAAGAAGATCATATTATTACCTTAGAATTTCCGGTAACCAAACAGTTATCATCATATAATCATCTCAAAACATCTGTTAGTTAGCCGGTTACATGCAGGCTTCAAGACAGATACAATCCAACCGAGACTCTAAGAATCAACCAAATGACTAAATGTGAATCGCAATCCTTATACTCAATTCTAATTCCTCTGCCCCTACAAATGATTACATAATGCTATATAAATACCCTCCGGAACATATCTGGGTCGGCCTCATAAGATTACATTTACCAATGCTGGAAAATGAAACGTGTAACTAGGTCAGCCCTAAGAATTAAAGAAATCCTTCAGGAAAATAACAACCAAGAAGTGCGGTTCAGCAAGAAGGTCGGCCACACGCCAAAGAACATTGCACAAGACCCAATATAGATCCACATGCCAAGAACAGCTCCGGTAATGAAGGAAAGTTAACCGGTAAGCACAAGAATGGTCTCGGAACCCAGAAACAGTCAACCAGGAGCGATAACTGACTGGAAAAGAATCCAAATGGACTGTAAATCTGGAATTAAGCACATGAACCAGCCTAGAAACTGAAAATAGGATCTGCAAAGAAAAGAAAGCAACTACCGATACCAACCAGTAAGAACACATAAAACTGCATATTGAACTAAACCAAAACCAAACTGAAAGGAAATATTTTTGGTTAATGCAAGATTGCTCAGAGATCGGGGATGCTCCTGCATCGGGATGAAATGTCACCTGGATGCTCAATGAACGCTTGATGATGGATACTTGTGATGAAAAGATGTAGATGTAAAAATGAACAAGAAGAATGATCTTGTATAGGGTCCTCAAGGTATTTCCCTAATTAGGCCGCCCTGCAACGGTCAAATTAAGATATTGTGATCTAAAACCAACGAGCGGTAAAAATGTGCATTGGGATATTCAAATTTGGGCTTGGTTCGGGAGGACAAGTGCACCCCGGGCACTACTTTCCTAGGACAAGGGCGTTGCAGGTGCCATTGTCTACCCAAAACACAATGAACAAGCCAGAGATATGGTGCACATAGCCCAACACAAAGGTTTAGACCACCATGTGAATAGATGACATCAGTTTTGACGTAAAAGGTTGGAAATAGACTTGGATGAGAACAAAAATGGGTCACACTAAGGCAAGGGCACAAAAGGTGGTGTAGATTGTACAGGGTTACAATTTATGATGCTACACATTCATGTTAAGCACCCTTAATATATTTTGTGGGAGCTATAAAAATAGAATCAAAGACATTTCATCTACTTCAAAATTTAATGATGATTTCTTGTTTCTAAGAATTTTATGTTGAATTCCAATCCATCTACATTTCACATCTTCTCCTCTTGGCTTGAATCTGAACCTCACGATAACAAATGACATATTGAGTCTCAAATCCATGTTTTATGCTTAAAGTTAGTGACCTTGATATGATTTGATTGAAATATTAACTACCATTTAGGTCAAGGATCTTCAAGAATTTTTTGAAGAACATTATGTAAACATGATAGATACAAGTCAAGGAAATTAATTCTTGGGTGTCATATTCATGGTTGTGGAGGAAGTAGTTGATGAATTAAATGAAAATTTATTGGTGCCCATGCTAACAGTGAAAGTTTTGAAGGATGATCTTCCCCTATTTTGTATAGAAATTTAGTCCAAGGAAACATTATGTTGTGCCAAGAACCATAACCCTTTTTTTAAGTATATTGTTGTACAACAAATTTAATGAAACATGTCCTATAGTGTTATGTTAGTGTAGGTAATGTCATTACCTAGCTAGTTAATTGCTAACACTTTCTAGATTGACCTATTCACACATAATATTAAGTACACTTAGGTATTTTATGATTTGTCTCACCTCATGTGTGCTCACTTTGTGAGACACCTTAAAACATACTTTCCACTCACTCGAACACTTTTCAAGTGAGTTGACAAGTGTCTCATCCTTGAAGGGATAGTAAGTCGTGTCCAACTTGCCAACCTCCACTTGCTTGCCTATGTATGCAAGCCTCTATGTATATTTATACATAACTCTTTCATAATATCATCATCTTGGATTTTGCTAAAAAAAAGAACACTATTTTTTGAAAAAGTTAATGTTTTGACATTCCTTACATAATAGACCTTGATGCATTAAAAAAAGCACTAAGTTATAAAGTGCCAAAAATTAGGGGGTCACCTAATTTGAATAAAGGGAGTGTCTTGATTCGTGCCTTTGAGCAGTTTTGTGAGTTGTGCCATGAATAGTTTCATATTTCCCATACTATTATTCCTCTTGAAAGTTTGTCTTGAGTCATGTCTTTGAACACTTTCATGAATTCACACCTTTAAGAACTTCCACACCTTACTGATCACTATATGGAGATGAAAATGTTTCTTATGGCATGCATTGCAGTCTCATCATCACTACATATGGCGATGGACAATATATTATATATGAAATGCATTTTGATCTCATCACCTATTACTACATGTGAATCCATAAATGCTTCACAAAAAGCATCAATGATTCCTTACAACAAGCTATGCATACTAGTTTTAAGCACTGCAAGTTTGAAACTAGTATGACAACATTTAGTCTTTGGATCATATGAAAAATTTAAAGACATTTATATTACTTCCTACATATCTAAAATGGGAAGTCATCTTGCACACATTTGTGGTCTTGTTTAGCAAGTGTGGATCATATTTAGTATCCAATGTCAAGCATCTACCAACATTACAAGAATCACATTATGAGGGCACTATATAGTCTCTCATTTCTCTCCTAGGGGGAGAACATTCATTGCACATTGTGATTAGAAGTAGTCCCTGGCGGCTCCTCGTCAATCATTGTATCACTTATCTTCTTCACTTGTACATTTCTCTTATGGAGATGATTTTCATTCACATTGGGTTTTCTCCTTCTCTTCTTTATGATAAATTTGCACATGATTACCTAACATGGCCTACTAGTCAAGACTCATCATCATGCATATATTACTCCCTAAGTTGCACTTAAGGAGGTTTTTCATGTAAATAATGTCATTACGTAACTATTAAATTGTTAATGCTTTATAGATTGGCCTATTCAAAATAAGCTAAATTTTATTTAGGTATTTTAGATACTTGTTAACACTATGTGAGACACCTATTCATACACACTTTTCACTCACTAGAGCACTTGTCAAGTGAGTTAACAAATGTTGCATATTTGGAAGGAAAATCAGTTGTGTTCATCTTGCCTACCTACACTTTCTTGCCTATATATGCAAGCTTATTTTGCATATTCAAACCAAATTTTTGATATTATTCATTTGGCTTTTGTATGGTCATGGTTTGTGGATGTTTGGTGTTTTGTTGTTGATCTTGGCGAGTCACAACATGTTCGTAATTTCAAAAAAGGAAGAATTTAGATTATATTTAATTTGGAAATCCCAAGCTATTAAACAATTAACTTCATAAGATGTTGTAATTTTATGAGGTTGTGTACAGTCAATAAAATTTGTTTTCCATGGATTTGTAGAAGATTAAATTTAAGTTATTCAAGGCTGTTCTATATGGTATATTCCTCTTCATTCATAGGGGTTGGAAAAATTAAAGGTGTTAGAGCTACTTATAACAAATTCTACTTTGTTAGTAAAATAGCATATTGTGTTATATTGTTTATGGTTTTTCCAAACTAGATCATGATATTCTAAGATCATATCTTTAAAATCATCTAAAGTGAGGTAAGTCACTTGTGATCTTTTGTATATCAAACCTCCACATAAAATATGGTGATTATATGTGCTTGCATTATTTGATAGTTTGTCCTATAAATTGAATCATCTTAGGCTCATGATTTTGTGACAACCCTATTGATTTATTTGTTTCAAATATATTAAATATTGTCTGTAAGATAACATAAACTTACTCTAAACTCTCTTTTCCCTTATATATATATATAATTGCTTGCAACAATGAATCTATATTATATTTTCTAGAAGTTCCCACATAACCCCTTGAGTGCAACAAAACTCACTAACCTTTGAAGGAAACTAAGTATTCCTTAACACATTTCCCAATCCTTCGTGGATGATTTCCCCATTTTAAAGAGGAACACATAACCCCATTTTAAAGAGGAACTATACCAATCATGTTGTCTTTTTATTTACATCTACAACAAGTAAACCACATTGGTATTCCAAACATGTCATATGATAGTATTAGGAAGAGTTTTTGTTGAGCTTGAGGTCAAGTCTCCAATGAAATCGGAGATGTAAACCTCACCCAACACCTAAAAAATTCTTTGACATTTCCAACTCTATTTTCATCATAATTTATTTATTGGCCGCTACATCAATATAATTAACTACTTTTATTTCTTTCTAGACCTATGGGACAATTTTGGGAATCTAAAAGTATTCACTTAATATTTAGAAAAAGACAACACTCTACATAATGAGTTCTTGACTTTTTTTTTTAATTAAGTTGACAAGTTATACATAGATTTCAAATTCTTTACACAAAGAAAGTTATCAATCAATTTAAACATTTGTATGCCAATGACATGGAAGGAGCAAAGAAAACTATTTAACTCACTTACCATTAGTAATATGCATACCTTTCAAAGGATTTTCTTCAATAGCTACTTCTTCAAGATAGTTTTTGTTTACTATAAAGGAGAGGAAATAGAGATTATTTCTTATTTACGATATTTCTATTCTAAATTATATATTATGTTTTATTTTATTGTTTGATAAATTTAATGACTTTCTAAGAATAATTCAACTTGTCATACTCTTTATCAATAGTAAGCGTAGACATATAAAAAATTTGTAGACTACTTTTAACTGTCGTTACTTTTATTCTTTCTACCTTGACCCAAGTATCCCTAGGACATCAAATCCAAAAGAGAAGAAAAGTGCATAACTTACCTTTTCCTCTCTCATTAAATGTTAATTAAACTAGATTTATGTAAAGGATACTCTATGTGTCCAATTATAACTCTCAACCAAGCAATATCCATGCACATATCATAATATGGTGATAGATGGACAATATGCCTCACTTAAATTGCATCTAATAATGCCCAATTTTCATCTATTAGGTTGAGTGTTTGCATATTACGAGTTATTGATTCCATGGACACTCATATATCTCAACCTTAGTCTAAATTAATAAAAAAATAGTCCATTAAAAAACAATAATATGATTAAAAATCAATTTAAAGCAATGAGAAAATTAAAAATAAAACTAGTAGGTGGATTATCCTACAATATTGTGTCCCATATTTTTCCATAAGTGAAATATTGAAGTCAACATTTTAAATCAAATTTTAACTTCCTCTCAATTATAAGAAATAGACCATTAAGACTTGACAAAGTGAACAATTAAGATTTTAGAAAAAAATTTCGATATTAAAAAACATTGTCTCAGTTTTTAAACATTTTTGAATAGATTTTTTTTAATACATTAAAGCATGTATTCCTTAACACATACTTTGTTTAAGAAATATTTATTCCAACATGCATACTTCTTTTAGAAATAGTTTATTGCCAAATTCATATTTTCCTAGAAATAGGTAATTTCATAAACATAGACCATTGGTACACATATCTAGGGGATGTATATCTTATTATAATTTTAGTTCCATTTTTTAAGGGCATTAAAAAAATAAATTTAGGAATAGTAAAAACATATGTTCACTTAAAAATAGAAAATAAAATAAAATATATTAAAAATTTACTGTTTGGAAATCTTAGGTAGACGGTTACAATTCTACAAAACCTAATGTAAAGGTGTCTCTATTTGATGGCTTGACCCTTGCTTTGAAACAAAAATTTATTTTGAAACTCTACGAAGACAAAAAAAACTTTAAAATATTACAAAATTAGTTTTTCAATATTTTCTAGTTTGACCATCTCAATAGCATCCAAAATCTTGACCTATTTTTGATCATGAGACCCATTTGAAGAGGTTTGAATAAATAGAAATAAGTACCCAAATTGAGGAGTTACATATGACATGTTATGAAAGGTATAAGACCATCTTCTAAAAATAGCCTAAAAGATTAGGGCAAACTTGAGCATTAGAATTTGTGCCATTTTATGGCCATGAATTTGGTGTCTAGTTTTGAAAACCATTCCTTGTTTGTGGTTTGATATTTACCTATAAATTGAGTGCTTGGTATGGAGTGTACATAGTTGATTTGGAAGTATCATTATTCTATTACTATTACTCTAAAGTTGTATGTTGGTGATATATCTATAAGGGAATGTCCCTCTGAATGCATTGTAACCTTCATTGTCCATCCCTCATTGAAATACCAACTCTCTTTGTGACTAGTCCATCTTCAATATAAATGTGGCTATTCTCCAATGCCCCTGAATCACAATATAAATGTTTAAATATAATCCACATATCATAATTTTCAATAATTTGAACTGTTAACTACCATTGAACAACCTAAAGAAATATTTTTATATTGGATAGTGTGCATACTCTCCACATTATTGAAATAGTAACTCCATAGAGATCCAACACATCCAAACAATAACATGCACCTCTTTAATTTGATTTCTTCATACTTGCCTTTTTTTCAAACAAAACTCCAATGAAACAGTCAAATATTGCACAATCGGAACCAAGCTGAAACAACACCTTGAAGTGCCCTTCCTGTCAACTATACTACCTACCCAATATATACTACCTACCCAATATGCATCGAGCTTCACTCCATCGTGCTGAATATACCTTATCCCATAATCAATTGTGCCTCGAAGATACCTCAAAACATGCTTCGCAGCTAACCAACGCACACATAAAAATTAGGTTCCACTATAAATTAATTGAGTGAATTCACTACAAAACAAATGTTTGGCCTAGTGTTGACCAGATACATGAGAGAGCCTATCAACTGTCTGTATAAAGTTGGGTTCACCGCCTCTAATTTGGGTTCACCGCCTCTAATTTGGAAGCATCAATCTTCTTCCAGTTGGTCACAAGTGGCATGGACATGGGCTTACAGTTTTCCATCCTAAATCGCTTCAAGATATCAATTGTATACTTCCCATGTCCAAGGAAGATTTCTCCCTCTTTCTGTCACAACTCCAATCCCAAAAAGTAGTGCATCAAACCCAAGTCCTTCACCTCAAACTCTCCTGCAAGATCCCACTTGCAATGTGCTATGAGTTCTTCTGATCCTGCAAGAAACAAGTTCAACATATAACACCAATATGAGAAGCTCGCCTTTCACTGAACATGGTACAGGTTTGGATCAGCATCACTCTTGGTGAAGCCCACACTTTGCAAGTAACCATCAATACGTGCATACCACGCCCTTGGAGCATGCCTGAGCCCATACAATGCTCTCTTCAACCTGCACACATGAGAATCCCTCCCATACACTTCAAAACCCTCTGGTTGTTCTATGTAACTTGGACAACACGTGAAAGAACTTCTGTTTGGCAATTTAAGGAACAAAAATTGTGGTATGTAGTGCAACAGTCTGCAGATATTAAATGCAGCAATTAATAAATATTAAGCCATAACCGATAGAAATTATAAAAAATTGCATGACGCAATTGGATTCCTTCACCTATATCTTCACTAACAATCTACTGACATCCACACAAAACAATTTACTCGCCCACACAAAAAAAAATATGATATCATGATTTGTTCTCACGACACAGGCTTGTCAAGATGCCCAGGTACAAGATAGACATATAAAAATAATGGGAAAAGAAGAAGGATAAATCCAAGCATGTTGATATGAGACATAACATATAAAGGAACTATAAAAGAATACGTAATAAATTAAAATGAGTAAAGTGATCAAATGTCTAACAACCCACTTTTAAGATTCAAAAATCAAGATAGACTAAGGACTAACACTAGGATGGATAAACATGGCAAGAATCCCCCCTATAATGTGAAGTCTCCAATGAACCGCCAATCTATGTAATTAGAGTGATGCAGATGGTACAATTTAAAAATCGCAAATCATAATGATATGGCTGTATTTGATCCATCTTCAATTTTATAAGAGATCGTACCCACTCATAATGTATTCCAACAAACCATGTATTTGATCCATCTTCAATTTTATAAGAGATCGTACCCACTCATAATGTATTCCAACAAACCATGTGTCAGAGAGTAAAACTGAATAACGCATACTATTATTTACAAATAATCTTTAAAAACCCCAAATTCTGTTGCAAAAATTATCTAAAAATGTGAACTCACTTAATTCGCAAAGCTCTCAAAACTTTATTTAATAAATGTCACGCGCACACACAAAAATAAACCACTACTGGTTAAAAAAAATATTAAAATAGATAAACTAAAATAAGCAAAGTGAGGCACTTTTCCCGCCTCCATTAGAATCTATTCATTCTGAGCGCGTACGAGATACACAGAATACTCTCTGGATTTGCGAAATGATGGCAATGCAGATTTTAACTATGAATGAGGTAAAGAATGGGAAGCTTTATGAATCGCGGTACAAACTTGAATAATGTAATCAGTCGATCTAAACGTACATGCACTGCATCAATACTATGCCTTCCAGATTGCACAGAGATTAGAAAAGCATGCTTTCACGCACAGAAACACCCAGATTTTCTTCGTTTCTTCATTGTACTAAATAATACTAACGAGGAGTAAGCGATGTTTGTTCAACATAAATATTTTTAAAAAAAATCTAGTTGTAAACAAACTTTCAAATCTGTAAAATATAATGTTTTTTGTTTGATTTTTTGTGGTTTAAAAATAATTAGGATACAGTTCATGAAAATTTAATTACTGAAAATTTTATGAAAAACTGTTAGATTTTGCAGATTTAGAAACTGTACAAAATACCATTTTTTTGTAAAGTTTAGCCCCTTCCAAATATATATGAATATATAAATATAAGACATAAAATATAGAAAAATATAAAAAAATAAAAATAAATTAAAATACCTAAAGTGAACATATGTTTAACAATCCCACTTTAGCATACACATATCAAGATAGACTAAGGCTAAACGTTGAGGTATTTAAAAATGTAAACGCAAACATGTAAAATATATTTCTTATTATCTGAAATCTCCAATGAGCTGTCAATCACTGTAATTAAATCTCAAAATTTTCCTACCTTCGGAAATAAAATAAAAAGTAATTTGTCATCGTTTGGAGACTACAAACCAGAGGGCAAAGGGTATTCCTTACCTGGGCTTTGCAGACTCGTACAGCTTCCCCGTCGGCGAAAAAATGATAAGGCCAATTTCAGCATCGCAGAGAACAGAAAGCTCCTTCGCCTTCTTCAACAGTCCGCCCTTGCGTTTGGAGAATGTAACCCGACGATTTACAGGGTTTTGAATCTTTTTCAGATGCACCTTTCCCCTCACCATTCTATTCAATTCGTAAATGCATATAGGTACCTATGTGGATTTCCTAGTTTCTAAAACCTAATTAAATAGCCGATACTCACAGTCTATGCTGCAAGAAAGAGTCTTCACACAAATAAAAGCTCTCCACCACTCAATCACCAAATGAAGAGTTTTACACACGTTTGTATTATTAAAGTGAACATCGTACTTTTTTAACCCTCCATCACTCAAATTTAAAGCCTGCACATTTTGACGCAGGAAATGTCACCTCAGTAACTGCTGTTTCTGACGTAAATCTTGGACTCTTGTACTAATTTTAGATAAAAAGAGGAAACTAGGATCGGGAAAAGCTACAGGTTTTTTCGACATCGTAAAAATCGCTATAACCGTGCAGAACTCGCGAACAGCATTCAAGTTAAATTTGACGGTCATCTCTGGCCTTCAACGAATCCATCAACGATGGCTGCAAGTTTAAAAATGAGTTTGGCAGTCCTATGTTAAAACATTAATTCATATGTGGTAGGTCTTAAGTTTAGTTTATTGTAGTTTCCACCAATAAAAATTGATTATTATTTTTACTTTTCAAAAAAAATTGGATTTTGTAAAGTTAGATTTATATTTTTAAATTTAAGATATTAAAAAAATTTAGTAATTATTTTTTTATTTGAAAATATAGATAATAAAATCAATTATAAGGACTTGATTTTTTTTATATTAAAAATAGGTAGATTAAATACAAAAACATCCAATGATAGTATCAAAAAAGAGGCCCAGCCTCACCACAAATTCAGAGTATCATGTAAACAGACTAAACAGGAGAAAGAAGAAGCTAAAGGACATCTAGTGTAAGACATCACAATGGGTATCAACCCAAGCAGTCCAACCAAGAGGACCCTCCATCCAAACTATGATCTTACACTCTTGGATTTGCGTAAGCATGAATATCTCATTTTTCCTTGAATTAATATTCTTCCTGATGACTTGGTTCAGCCTTTTGCAAGTTCGTTCAAACATTTGAAGGTCATCGAAGTTCCTCCTCCGCTTGCGACCATGCTTCAGCTCATAGACGAAAACAGTGGCGTGCCCATCTTTCAAGAGTCTCCTCAGCTTGTCTTTCTCCATCATCATTGTTGTGTGGACCTGCAGAAAGATTTTTTTTAAAGTGAGTTTTTGAAAAAACTCAGTAAGAACTCTAGGGTTGCTTTGATACCTTTCCTCGTTCCCGCACTTCCAAATCTGCCAGAGGATGTTAGAAGACAGCATATTCCAAAATAAATTAGCATCCTTTTTAAGCCCATCAATATGACCAGTAACAATTTCCAGAATGTTCACATTTAAAGGATAAAAAATACCAAACATATTCCATATTTCTTTAGCAAAGATGCAATCAAAGAGAATATGTCTACCCGTTTCAGGAAGCCTACAGAGACTGCAAATGTCAGTAGTGTGACCATCTTGTCTAATCGGGAGTCTGTCAAGCAAAATCAGCCACCTAAAACATCTGATTTTAGGCTCAACGGGGCCTTTCCAGAGAATATCAAAATACTTTTTCCAAGACACAGCATCAAGAGAAGAGTACCAAACAGTATTGATATGATTAATAATATTTTCATTATGATCAGTGATTCTATACATATTCTTAGCTTTGAGATTAACCATGATGACCCCATCCAGCCATTTGCACTTTAAGTATCTATGAGAGTCCACATGACAGTCAGAGGGTAGGTCCTTAGTAGCCTTGACAATCATATTATAAGTCTTCTTTTGGGAGTCCAGAATATTGAATCTGTTCTTGAGCTCATCTCAATTGATGAGTTTATCATTTTCAAAAAGATCAGCAAGCTGGGAGATCCCCAATTTAGCCCACAACCTAGCAGAGCATCCTTGGGAAAGGGCCAGGGGTTTACCAGCCCGGTGCAAGTTCCACCAAATGGATCTTTCACCATATAGATGCTGAGCATCATGGAAATCCTTATTGGTGATAAAATTCCTGACATGGTCCCAGGCTCTCCAGATGGATCTGAAAACAGCAAAGCCTTGGACATTGACCGGGAAGTTGCCAACAATTAAGTCACAAAATGGGAGATTCCTCCAAGATCTAGCTTTATTAGGAAAGCCTCTTACAATATTATGCCTAACTAGCACCTTCCATGGATCGTTCCCATCCATAGAATGAAAGATCCATTTGGCGGATAAAGCAATACCTTGAGTTTTAAGGTCTTTAAGCCCTAGCCCCCCAAGGAGTTTGTCAGTATGACACCAGTCCCATTTGACCGCATGTCTTTTTCTATTGCCTTTACCATCAGACCCGAGGAAGCTCCTAATGGCCTTTTGAATTTCCAAAATTTGATAGTTACTGAACATCCGAGCAGAGGAGTAGTATATGCTATATGAAGACAACATTTTTTGACAAACCTGAATTCTACCAACAAGAGATAAAAGATCTGTTATGCCACTTATTCAGCTTCTTATCAATTTTTTCCTTAATCCAAGACCACATGTCTTTGAGGGAAGGCTCAACAGAGAAGGGGATACCTAAATACTTAACAATCTTATGAGGTCCGCCCCATTGGAAGTTATACTGATTGAACCAAATAGGAGGTTGCTCTTCCCACCCCAGGCAGATGGATTTGGATTGGGAAATACAAGCACCAGAGATAGAGCAGAACAAAGTAAGTTTGGTTTGCAAGGCTGCAAAGTTATTGTTGGAAAGCTCAAAAAATAAGGCAGTATCATCAGCAAACTGACAGTTTATAAGCTCATCATTGTTAGGGAGATAAAGACCTCTAACATCAGGGGAAAGCGTATTGTCCCTGAGGATATAGTAAAGGGCTTTTGAAGCTATGACAAACAGAGCAGGGGCAAGGGGACATCCTTGTCTGATAGACCTACCAAGGGGAAAGGGATTGGAGAGGGAACCATTGACCTCCACCTAGGCAGAGGCATCATTAAGCAGAACCCGAACCGAGTTACAGAAGAAGGTCAGGAAACCAAATGCTTCAAGCATCATAACGATAAAGTTCCATTCAACCCTATCATAGGCTTTTTCAAAATCCAGGAGTAACATCGCAGAGTTCTGATGAGAACACATTGCCCAATCCATGGCTTCCCAGCTAGTAATTAAGTCTTCCAAAATATATCTACCTTTGATAAAACCAGTCTAGGTAGCACAAACAAACTTAGGAAGGATATGACTAAGTCTGAGGGCCAGGATCTTGGCCAAAATTTTATAGGAGACATTGAGGAGGGTGATAGGCCTCCAATTTTTTATAAGAGATTTGTCCCCATCTTTGGGAAGAAGTTTAATGATGCCACTATTAATCTCAGGGCCAAGGGAACCATTAGCTATGGCCTCCACATAAATGTCATGTAAATCCTTACAGATCCAACTGATATTGGCCTTATAAAATTCAACAGGGAGCCCATCAGGGTCGGGGGCCTTATCATTATTGAGAGAGTTGATAGCTTTTTCAACCTCATCCAAAGAGATGTCCTTAGATAAGATAGTAATATCATCATTATCCAGCATATTGGGGATAAGGGGTTTACACTTATTCCTAAGATCAAGAGCCTCCATAGAGTCTTCAGAGGTGAAGAGATTCCTGTAGTAATCGACAAGGGCTTGGTTAATGATAACAGGATCCGAGATATCCTGGTTGTCAATAAGGAGTCTGTCAATAGACTCCTTGGTTTGTTTTTGTTTTAAAAGGTTGAAAAATAATTTGGAAACACAGTCTCCGTTCTGGATCCAATGAGCGCGAGATCTGATTTTAGCACCACAAATTCTAAATTGTTGATGCTTCCTCAAGGTATCCTTAGCAGATATCACCTGGGAGACAAGGTCAAGATTGGAGGAATCATTCTGGACATTGCTCTCAACCTCTTGGAGATCAGGGGAAAGACATTTTTCAACGAATCTATAATCCTTAGCATTCTTTTGACCAATGGTTTTGAGGAGACGTTGCCAAGCTGGGAGATTGACCTTCCATCTGTCAGTCATGGAGAAGTTAGGGAAATTGACCTTATTTATATTGTGAATAATCTGGATAGCAGCAAGGATATCTTCATCAAGAAGGAGACTGGTATTCAAAATGAACTTGGGATTAGTCGTCCTAGGGTGAACAGTGGCAAAATTGAGGCTGACACAGGTAAAAATGGGATGATGATCAGAGAGAGTGGTGGTCGTAACAAGGACAATGTTATTCTGCTTGTTAGGAAGGAAGGAGAAAACATTCTTGTTGCCATAGAAATGGTCAAGTCTGGAATAGATTCAAGAGTGGCCCTATTGGAAGTTGCACCAAGTGTGCCAAATCCCAGGGTTAGAGGCCTTATTACCAGCTAAAGGGTCAAACAAAGTCTTAGAATTAATTAACTTGTTCCAATGAATCTTTTCATTATCTTTCCAAACGAAGGGATTACCTCCAAATTTATCTTGCTGGGACTCAACCATATTAAAATCTCCGCCAACCAGCCAGGGAATATCAGGGAGGGTAGTCATCCATTTCCAAAGATTAGCCCTCTCCTTAGAGTCATTGGGGGCATAGACAAAGCAAATGCCAAAGATATTCTTATTATGATTAATGATAATCCAGACAGCTCTCTGGCAGGGAGAGGTGCCATTGGCAGTAATATAGTTCCCCCATTTGGGGCTGGTGAGGAGAGCAATTCCACCTCTGCCTCTATTGTGATTAGTGCAAAACTTGATTGCATTATTCCATATAAAGTTAAGGTTGGTTTCAAGCATGAAACCGATGGCTTTAACTTGCAACATAAGAAAATCCATAGAATTAAAAGAACTAAGAAAACACGTAATAACAAATTTCCTATCTGGGGATTCAAGACCCCTCACATTCCAAGATAAACAATTCATGAGGAAACATTAGAGGGAGTAGGGCACACAACACCAACTTCATCAGCTGAGGGTAAAGACTTAGTAGAACTATCCCCCGTTTTCTTACCAGAGGTTTTATTCTTAGATCCTGGAGGTCTTCCCCTATGTTTCGAAGCAAGGGTATCAGATTTAGGATCATCTTCATTTTCGGATTGGGAATCCACTTCCATCGAAGGCATACCGGGGAGATTGTTAATAGCAGGAATGATTTCAATAGAACAATCATCACTTAGTTCCTTAAAAACTTTTTGCGGGAACTTCCGAGATGCTCCTAGAGAGATATTCAGGTCGGAATTGTTGGAACAAATAGCAGGGGAGCAAGGAGGGTTGTCGCTGCTAGATTCAACCACAGGAGGGATAACAAGAGGAGTTTGGGGAAGGAGATTTCTCGAGGAGGCAGGATTCGAAGTTTTAAGATGATTAATATTATTACCCTTGCGCCTTATTTTTTTGTTGACAGTTTGGAAGCCATCGTCAGTGTTTGCCTCATCAATAGCCATGTCCGAAAAAGGGAAAGAGATTTGAGTGGTGTGGGAAACAGGAGAGGCTGAGTCAAGAGTAGGAGGAGGTTTGGAGGTAGTTTCCTCTTGAGTGTTTTTGTTAACCGAAGGAGGCAGATTAGGGTTGGCGGGTTGAGGGAATTTAGCAGGGTTCTGATTCTTTTTAATAATGGGGCAATCCTTTCTAAGGTGGCCCTCTTTCCGACATAAGAAACAAGCATTTAGACCTCCCAATATTTCAATAGGCCACACAAAATTTTCTTCCATGATGTTAACAGAGATGTCAGCACAGATTTCCTTCCTTGGTTGCAAAGAAATAAGGACTCTGGCGTCCATATGCGGTACCAGCCTAACAGTATCATCCATTCAAATGGTTTTGCCCAACGGTTCAAGCAATTGAGGCAAGAATCACCATAAAAAGGGGGGGACATTTTTAACCATTATCCATCTAGGGGCCGAAAGGGCAAGAACTTCTTCATGCACAGCCTCAGGAGTCCAAGCCAAAGCATGGAAAGAAGTGGATCCAACGGTCCAATATTGCTTTTTAAGGACTTCAACTTGAGATTCATGATTAACAAAGAAAATCACAAATAAACCCTTCTGGATCTGCCGGCAAAAAGAAATGTGAAAGCCCATTTTAAGATTCCAAAAATTATGAAACCAGTCATCAAGAAATTTCTGAGGAGGACACTTATCAAGTTCAACAGCAGAAAAGAAAATTGCAATATTCTTTAACCTATTCTTTTCCTTAATAATCTCAGCAAGCATTTCAGGATTAGAAGCGATGGAGAAAGGGGCCAAAGGAGCCGTAGAGCACTTACTGGGAACGGCGGCATCGCGAGCACTGGCACCTGCAAGGTTAAACTTGGCTTTCTCATCAACAACACCAGTTGTATTGGCCACTACTTCAGAAAATGTTTTTGGTTTACAGGTAGGGTTAGGGGTATTAACAAAGATGCCATTAATGTCGGCGTCCTTCGGCACAGTGGGAGAGGAGTTAGGGGTACAGGCTCTGCCGAACAGTAGAGCGAGGGAGATTGAGAACCAAGTAAATCAACCATATTAATGGAAGGGTTGGAGAGGACTACACCTGGACTGACATTGTGATCGGGGACCTCCAGTTGTCTCCCGTCGCTCCGTTCAAACCTGCCAGAGATCGCCACCTTAAAGCAGCCTACGCTTTATTCCAAATTCGCAGAGTTCGCCCCCCATTGGATCCCAGAGAAAAAATTTCAATTCTAAGGACTTGATTTAGTTTAAATTCAGTTAAATACAAATATTTCTATTAAAATAATAAACATAAAATTTTTATGTATTCTTTTAGCTATATTTTATATTTTTTTTGAAATCATTCTATTTTTTAATAATTTAATAACTTTTAATCATAAATTTAAATATTTTTCATTAAGTTATTCAAAAAATGTTTATTTTCACTTTTATAATTATTAATAGTTATTTTATTAAAATTAATTATAATTAATATTATATAAATATAAAATATAATATTACACTACAAATTAATAAATAGATTTGAGATTAATTTTATTAAATTACAATCATAATTATATGAATTTTTTAAATTAAATTAGGATTATACTTTTAAGAAAAATATATTTTTTCATTATAAAATGTTTATTATATTGTAATCATTATGCCAAAGTCATTCCCTATATGAAGTGAACCACCTAATTATTGAAATCAATGGCTCAAAATTGACAAGATAGTATTGCATTATTCTCCTCAATTTTGAACCATTGATTTCAATAAGTAGGTGGTTCAATTCATTTAGAAATCTCTCATTCTCCCTCTTTTTGGTCTTTTATATCCTTATCTTGTTTCCTCTTTGTCACTTCTTTCATCTATCCCTCTATCTCTATCTCCCTCTACCACTATGTCTCTCCCTCTATCTATTTATCTTTCTATATCTTCATCTCTCTCCAACTATTTATTTTTATCTTCCATATCTATATATTCCTCTCCCCTCTCTCTCTGTCTCTTTCATATCTCTCTCCTCTCCATTTTCCTCTCCCCATTCTCAATCTCTATCTTTAACTCCATCTATATCTTCATCTTCTTCTCTATCTATATATCTATCTCTTTACCCATCCCTCTCTCACTCTTACCCCTCTATATATACCTCTTTCTAGCCCTAGCTCAACCTCTCTCGCACGCTCACCCTATTGCAAACATAACATGAGAATGTTTCTAAAAAAACTTGATTATCTTCTCAATTCAAAGGTTTCATTTCAATTATGATTGAGTCCTTGTAAGTGGATGCATGGTTAATTTTAAGCTATCACCTCTCAATTAAGTCATTTGTTACACAAACAAAATCATGGCCACAAATTGACCTCGTGAAGTTATACACAAATATATCCAAAAAATAGATCAAATTTTCCCCAATTGACCTTCCACACCTCTTAAGCATACCCATTGCACACCAAAGTGCAATTGGTAGTTTATATTATTTTATTAAAATAAGAGTTGTAGTTAATATTACATAGATATAATTATTCTAATATAATTTTAAATTAACAATGATTCAAAATTATAATGATTTAAAATTTAAACAAATATTTTAATTATAATTAAAAATTAGAACAAATATTTTTATTACAATACTATGACGACAAGTACTCGCCACTATGTGGCACTTGTTTTACACTTAATTTTATTGTTTTTTTTCTTAATATCAAGCAATTATATTAAATTCAGATTAACAATACTAATAATAAGTCGTTAGCCATAGTTTTATATATGGTGGGGAACTTCCCACTCGAATCCAAACACCGATTTTTTTTTACCTATACCAAAACATGTACGGTTTCCATCATATAATCATATTGGTTTCTCAAGCAGGCGTTGGCATTTGAATGAATGAATGAATGATTTTAATAACGCCCATGAGGTCAAATAGCCTATGAGACCCACAGGTAGCCAACAAAGAAAAGTATGAGAAGACCAAAAATTTGTCAACTAAACCTCCTTTTCCTTTTCCTTCTACATCTTGGATCTTAAACCGTGTATGTAGATGTTTTCATTTATTTTGAGAATGATTCACCATACCTATAAAATTATATATATTTTAAGTAAATCTTTTTATTAATACTTCACAAATGTTATTATGTGAATTGTACAAAATACTTGGGGATGCTAGCGCATTAATTTTTCCAAATTCCTTCAATTATGCATATTTTTGGGACATGAAACATGTATTTTTTAAAGGCAATATAATATATGTGAGAAATATGTTATACATGCATTAAGTAATTAATATAATTGGTAAAACTTATTGTTCTTTATAAATGAGTAATGAATAATAATTAGTTTGTTTTTTATATAGTAATTTGTAATAATAAAAATATATTTATTCAGTTTAAAGTTATTATACAAATGTCTTAATATTTTGTTGTTAAAAATAAATAATAAGTAATGTACAATTACTTTAAATTATATATAAATTATATACATATATATATTCTTTTTCTTACAATACAATTTTTTTTCTATTTTTTTATATTAAATATAAGGTAACAAAACATTGTACAACATATCCAAAGGAGTTCAGATTGTCAAAAAAGACAGCAATAGCCAAATTACATATTGACACTGCATACTATATCTGAAACTATAAACAGAAACTACATATTGAATTTGTAAACAAAGTATGGAGTAATGTACATATAGCAAAAGTAAGTTGCCAAATTTGTTGTTTATATGAATGATGCATAGGGAAGTGTACAAAACAGAGAGGATCAAAACAAAGAGTTATCAAGTGCAAAGGCATCCTTAAGTGTCAAGCCACTAGCTCCATCCCATCGGACCCTCCATCCTTATTGCAGTTCTTGTTTCTTGGATTATGATCAGTTCTTGTTGCTACACCATATGTTTGCCTTCATTACTTTCCTTCACGCATGCTTCAAGTGCACTCACAAAGGGGGATCGTTCATTGTTGAAGTTAGTCCAGGTGTATCTATGAGACAACTCTGAAAGGTAGACTTGCACCGATCCTTCTTCAATGAGTCTTTCAAATTTCTCAACTGCAAGCTTGATCACAAATGTAACCTTCTTGCCAACTGTAAAGCAAAAAATTGGGAGCTTAGCAAATTCACCACGAGGAAAGGCAGATTCACTAAGCTCAATTTTTCAATTGGGGAGACTTTACATTCAAAAGAGGGGGATGAATCCACTAGATCCAATCCTAAATGATGCAAGGACTGAATACTAAGCAGATTGGTTATGTTTAGAATGTGATTGACCCTCTTTTGTAAGTTGACTAATTGAATTAAGACTAAGTGTTGGAATTGAATACAAAGCATGAGAAAACATTGAGCTACAAATCTAAGATTTAGTCATGCACCTGTATCTGGGAAGTTTGAGATGATTCGGAGCTGCTCTGTGAAATCTACCAAAATTTGTAGGGACCGTGTGTCTGGACCAAGTTGCCCACCTATCGGTCCTCCAAAATTTCCGTACGTCGAAAAGGGTTTTTTTGTCTCTGCAAATAAAGCTTAACTCTATAGGAATAGTTGCAAACCTACTTTATGCACACATAAGGAAAGGGAAATGTGTTGGGAATAAGGTTTTGCCTTTAGGTCAAACCCCAGTTTTGGAATTAACCAAGTGGTTGAAATAATGTAATTGAAATGATTGAAAGTAGAAATCCTCCTCTTTGAGGGGATGTTGAATTGCTTGAAAATAAAATGCTTATATACGTCCTTGTGAAGTTTTGCTTGCCTCTACATGGAATTATGATTTCATGAATTAAAATGATCTCCTCTTCAATGCTTGAAGGAAGATTGAAAATTATCAATTGCTCTTGAATGCTTGATCTCTTTAATTCTTAGATGCTTAATAATGATTGTGTGTTTAAGGAGAGGGGAAATCCCTCTTATATACTTCCTCATAGTATTAATTGACTAATTTTCTAACATGAGCCGACATAGAGGGGATTTTCCCGCTTCAAAATTAAGGTAGGAGAGGGAGAGGGATCTAAGATAGGTCCCCATTAAGGGGGAGCAAGGTTCCATGCCCTATTCCTATCCTAATTTGGGGCAAGATCAAGGTGCAAGCAGGGTGCATCATTGAGTTAGATGAATTTTTTGATATGTGTGAGCATAATTAGGTCTCCAATCAGGCCAAGGGCACAAACACTAAGGCGAAGACCCAAATGCAGTCAAAAATTGCAAAGGGTGCAAATTTAGGATGTTACACCAACATTGTAAAATATGAGTCTCCTAAGAGACTCGGTAAGCAATCTATCCCTATTCTGAAATTTAGCCTCATTATGTAACTTCCAAATGTTCCACAATATTTGACAAGATAAAATAGACCAGAAGTAATTAACATCTTTTTTCATACCTTTGATAAATCCATTAAGAACATCATAGTGAGATAAACCATTATTAAAGCTAATGCCAAACATACTCCATACCTCTTTAGCAAAGAGGCAATTAAAAAAAATATGCATGGTATTTTTAGGAACTCTGCAGAGATCACAAATAGTAAAATCTTTTTAGTGATCTTTAATGGGTAATCTATGAATAATAAACAACCATTTGAAGAACTTGTATTTAGGAGCAATAATGGAATGCCAGTGAAAGGAAAATAATTTCTGCCAATCAACATTAGTATAATGTAAATTTCATATAAAATTTAAATTAAGAATAAGATCATCATTAGATAAAAGAGAATTGTATATCATCTTTGCATTAATCTTATTCAGGGGCGACCCATTCACCCATGTGTATGAGGTGAATCTTTCCACCCTTAGTACACATGGCCTAGATAGGTCCATATTGACACAAGCATCCTTAAGCATGGCATAGGTCCTCCACTTGGAGTAGGGTATCTAGAATCCTTGCTTAAGGTCGCACCAGGGGATCGGGGTACCATTGCTAATAATATCATTAAATGCTCTAATGCCTTTATGAGCCCAATTTATTGTAGAGCAACCTTGGACAAGAGCTAAGGGCTTATCTTTATGCATAAGGTTCCACCAAATAGATTTCTCCCCATAGATAGTACTGTCCTTTCCAACAATCCCATTGTTAGCAATCGGGTGTCGAATAAATTCCTAGGATTTTCAAATATACTTAAACACAAAGGACCTAGTTGGGGAGATAGGAAACTTTCTGACGACCGAGTTATCAAAGGGGAGCATCTTCGAATTTTTGGCTTGCTTAGGAACTGCAAGCTTAATATTGTTCCTAACAAAGACGTTCAACAATTCTTCACCTTATAAGGCATGAAATATCCACTTAGAAGCTAGAGCAATACCTTGAAGCTTCATATCCTTTAGCCCAAGATCACCCATACCCTTCTCCAGACACCACCAATTCCACCTGACAGAGTGCCATTTTCTTTTCCCTCTACCATCAAACCAAAGAAAGTTCCTCATGACCTTTTGAATCTCATTAATTTGATAATTGTTGAACATCCAAACAAAAGCATAATATAAACTGTAAGAAGAGAGAACCTTTTAGCAAACTTGAATGCTAAGGAGAGGTAAAGATTATTCCATTTATTAAGTTTGCCATCTAATTTGCCTTTAATCTATAGTCACATCTCTCTCAGACAAGGGTTAACAACCAATGGCATTCCCAAATATCTGACCTGCTTTGAGGATCCACCCCATTGAAAATAAAACTTAGATAACTAGGGGGAATCATCCCATCTGGGGGCAGAATTCTTGGCCCTAGAGGCATCAGAAAAGGTTTTTAATTTACATAACAAAGAGGCAAAGTTAACCTCCTCTAACTAAAGGTAGAAGACTGTATCATCAGCAAATTGGACATTCACCAAATCCATATTGTTGGGTAGGTTAATACCCTTCACCCTTGCAAAAAGGGATGAGTCTTTAAAAATAATAAAGATAGCATCAACAACAATCACAAATAGGGTCGATGCCAGGGGGTAACCTTTCCTAATGGATGTGCTAAGGGATATAGCTTGATAATGAGATCCATTTATCTCTACCTGACCTAAGGCATCTTTCAGCAACACAAACATCATATGACAAAATTCTTTAGGAAAGCCACATGACTCCAACATCATAAGAGAAAAACCCCATTCCACCCGATTGTAGGCCTTCTCAAAGTCAATAAGAAACATGGCAACATTCTGCTTTGTGTCCCTGACCCAATTCATGGCTTCCTAACTAGTAGTCAGATTTTCAATAATATATCTCCCTTTGATAAAACTTGTCTGAGTATTGCTAACTAAATATGGAAGGATTGCTTCTAATCTAAGAGCCAACATTTTGGCTAAGATATTATATGATACATTAAGGAGTGTGATGGACCTCCAATTCTTGATGAGGGATTTATCTCCATCCTTTGGAATCAATGTAATGACTCTACTATCAATCTTAGCACCTAAAGTCCTAGCTTCCATAACTTCAAGATAAACTTGAAGCAAGTCTTCAGCAATCCAATTAATATTAACTTTGTAGAATTGAACAGGGAGCCCATCTGGCCTAGGAGCTTTGTCATTGCTAAGACTATTAATGGCTTTCTTGATCTCCTCAAGAGTGAAAGGTTTACTGATCATGTCTGTGTCTATATTAGTAATCTTCTGTGGAATAAGTTCTCTACATTGATCAAGAGAAAACTTATTAAGAGAGGAGTCACACGATAGTTCTGATACTTAATATAAGTACAAATCCAATAGCCAACAAAATGAGAGGGGGGGGGGGGTGAATCATACAAACTTAATCATCCATAAAAATATCAGACTCAACCTCGGTAACATATATATTAGTAATATAACCAAAACTATTAAACATGCAAACTCAAAAGCATATGAACAATATAAACCTCATAACACCAGATTTAACGTGGAAACCCAAATAGGGAAAAACCACTGTGGGATTTTGGACCCACTAAGAAATATACTCTTCTAGAGTATGCTCGGTTAAAAGCAAATCCTGTTAAAGATTACAAACACATTGCTAGATGTGACCCGGTTAAGGGATTTCCCTCAGATCTATTAGGATCTTCACTTTGTTAGAAGTGACCTTGTTAAAGGATTTCAAACACTCAATCAGAATGTCACCTTGCTAGAGGGTTTTACATATAAGACTGTTAAGTCCACTCGGTTAAGAGATTTTTTGTCACTTTCACAAAATAACAGTAATAAAAATCTATCTACAACTTCACATCTAAAATGCTAAAGCAGATTCCTATTTGTTCAATACAATCTAGACATAGAACTAATCTTGTCTATCTACTGAGCTTCTATACTTTGTTATTCTAACAGGTCTTCAAGCTTCTGTGCTTGGTAATCACTATGTAGCATCCCTGTGCATACACTTGCCCGCATGCATTGTTTATCAATAGTTTCCTATTTATAAACAATTAGGTAACCACTTAATCTCCTTGATCACATTTCCCATGATCAATCATAGCCATCAGATCTTTAATCTTGTCCAGGTTCAATGCATCTTTCGATCTGAAAATGTTTTACCCCGCCTTGGAACTTGCATAATAGTCTTGGAACTTGTGTCAGGGTATTGCGGTTCAATCTGAGCTGTAGATCTTCATGCTGACTTTCCATTGCCTTAGATTCGTTAACAAACTTCTTCCACGGCTCACCAATCATTTAGTCCGCTCCAGCTCATCAGCATCCTTCATTAAATACTGCATGTAAACATTTAATGCATTCCGTTATAGCTCGGTTACAACTCAGTAACAACTCGGTGAATACCAAACTCCACTTGTTAGACATTCCGCCTGCATTAACCGATAGCGATAACCTTAGGGTTTACCGACTAGGTTCCTTAGGGTTTACTAACTAGGTTCTTTGCTTCATAACATAGTATAGTATTAACCTTTACAATTTACAACATATGTATGATGTTAAAATAATCTAAAACATCATGATCTCATCATTGTTTGACTCGGTAGTAGTTTCCCATTGAATACCTTATTCATCCCCTTATTCATCATATTCTTTCCTGTGTCTATTACCAACATCTTTATAATTTTCATATCATACTTCTCAAGATATGGCAACATCATACTGAATTAGAAAATCAATTTCTTGACATCAATGACAAAATAATAATATAAAGACAGTAAAACATCTTTAATTAGCTATATCCATAATCATCAACAACCTTCTCAATATCCTTAAGAAATTACAACAATCTTTCATTGTCTGTTATAATGCAATATTGCCAACAATCTCCCCCTTTGGCATTGATAGTAAAACCAATTGATTTGACTTTAAAAGATTCGGATTGTTGTGATTCTGAAATGCTGAAATGCTCTCCCCCATACATTAGACTTCTCCTCATTTCTTTAGTCTTCTTCCCAATCTGTAGTCTGCTTAGTTTTCTCTTAGTCTTCTCCCCCGATAGGTCTTCTCTCAGTATTCTCTCCTTTATAGTAGTCTTCTCCCCCTTTGTAGGTCTTCTCCCCCTTTGACAACAATGCCAAAAAAAATAAAGAACTAAAACATAATTTCTTTCTGTAAGAAGTGATTTCCTGCTATTGTGTATCAACTGAGACTTGGTCAGAGCATTTGTCTTCAATTCCCGTTCCCTGTATAATTCCTGTATTAATTCCTGTACAATTTTAGAAAACATCCTAAAGCATATAACTTAGCATCAACTCCCAAAAGATATTCAATAGAGTCATTTGATTGATGCTTTCACCGAACTCAGTCAGTGAGTAGAAGATAGGGGTAGGACCCCTAACTTACTTCTGAGATATTCAAAAGTGTCCCTTGGTAGTGGCTTGGTGAAGATATATGCTATTTGCTCCTTTGTGCTAACATATTCCAACACCACTTTCTTCTCTTGAGCTTCTTCTCTAAGATAATGATATTTGATAGATATGTGCTTTGTCTTAGAGTGCATAACAGGATTATTTGAAATATTAATGGCACTAGTATTGTCAAATAATATAGTTACTAGCTCGGTAACTTTCTCATTTATACCTTCCAACAGTTGTTTGATCCATGCAAAATTTTGGTACAATTCAATGCTACAGCAACGTATTCAGCTTCTGCTATTGACTGTGAAACACATCCTTGTTTCTTGCTAAGCCAACTCACTAGTCTTTCTCCTAAAAAGAAAGCTCCTCCACTTGTGCTTTTTCTGTCATCAATGTTGCCTGCCCAATCAGCATTAGTATAAACTTTTAAATCAAAATCATTTCCTTTCTGATATACTAAGCCATAATCCTATGTGCCTTTCAAGTATCTAAAAATTCTTTTGATTGTTATCATGTGTGTTTCCTTAGGATCTGTAGAGAATCTTGCAACTATACCTACTGCATGTGCTATGTCTGGTCTGCTATGAACAACATATTGTAGTTTTCCAATCATGGATCGGTAGAGTGTCTCATCAATAGATGCAGATTCATCATTCTTTGATAATTTACAGTTGGTAGTCATAGGAGTAATTACTGGTTTTGAATCGTCCATTCCAAATTTCTTCAAGATTTCCTTTATGTACTTGGATTGAGTAATGAAAATCTCATTTTTCATTTGCAGTATTTGTAAACCTATAAAATACTTTATCTCACTGATTAATGACATCTCAAATTCTTTGCTCATTTCATTTCCAAAGTTCTTGCATAAAGAGTCGTTTCCACAAAATATAATATCATCAACAAATATGGCTGAGATCAATATTCCATTTTCATCATTCTTCATGTACATGTTGATGTTCTCACTTATCCTTATAAAACCAATCTTAATCAAATAAGAGTGCAATCTTTCATACCATGCTCTTGGTGCTTGTTTCAAACCATATAAAGCTTTGTTCAGTTTACATACCTGATCTTTATTATTGTCTTCATCAAATCCTTCAGGTTGTTCAATGAAAACTTCTTCTTCTAATATTCCATTCAGAAATGTAGATTTGACATCCATTTGATATACCTTGAAGTTCTTGAAAGCAGCATAGGCCAACAATGTTCTTACTCCTTCAAGTCTAGCAAT
Source organism: Cryptomeria japonica (assembly GCF_030272615.1). Lineage (NCBI taxonomy): Eukaryota > Viridiplantae > Streptophyta > Pinopsida > Cupressales > Cupressaceae > Cryptomeria > Cryptomeria japonica. Next base: position 54,810,333 of record NC_081407.1, on the reverse strand, counting down.
AGCTGCAAAAGTTTTACCATAATCAATTCCTTCTTCTTGAGCATAACCTTTGCAAACTAGTCTTGCTTTGTTTCGAATGACTTCTCCTTTTTCATTTAGCTTGTTTTTTAAAATCCACTTTGTACTGATTACATTTTTGTCCTTCGATCTTGGGATTAGTGTCCATGTGTCATTTTTCTTGATTTGATCAATCTCTTCTGTCATAGCATTTACCCAATCTTCACTGTTAAATGCCTCTTTCACTATTCTCGGTTCAAATTCAGATATCAAATATGTGTTTTGTCTTAGTTTGTTCCTTGTCATCACTGGATCATCCTTATCTCCTATAATCTGACTTGGTGCATGATGTCTTCTGACATACTTGGCTAATACAAGCTCGGTAGGCTCTGTATGATCTTCTTCATCACTCGGTAACTGGATATTTTCTTCATTTTCTTCAACAGTCTTCTCGGTAGGACTTCTCGGTTGAACATAGACAAATTCATCATAGTCTTCTGGTTCCTTGGAATTTCCTTCATCATTTCTTTCTGCAAATTCATCAATTTTCACATTTGCACTTTCTACTATTTTGTTAGATGATTTGATCAAACATTTAAATGCTTTGCTTCTGGAAGAATAACCTAGAAATCTTCCTTCTTCACTTTTCTGATCAAACTTGCCATTTCTATCATCTTTATGAACATGGCATCTACTTCCAAAGATTTTAAAATAACTAACATTAGGTTTCTTATCATACCAAATTTCATATGGTGTCTTCAAAGTACCTTTCTTCAATTGAACTTGATTCAAGGTGTAAACAGCTGTGCTTATTGCTTCTCTCCAAAATGTTTATGGCACCTTCTTTTCAATCATCAGTGTTCTAGCACAATCCACAATAGATTTGTTTCTTCTCTCAGCTATTCCATTCTGTTGTGGAGTTCTCAGTGCAGAGACTTTTCTTTTAGTACCATGATCATTGCAGAATAAGTTGAATTCATCAAATGTGAACTCTCCTCCTCTATCTGATCTAAGACATTTCAGCTGTCTTCCTGTTTCATTTTCAACTCTTGCCTTGTACCATTTAAACATTTGAAAAGCTTCTGATTTTTCCTTTAAAAACATTTCTGACATCATCCTTGAATAGTCATCCACAAATAATATGAAATACTTATCATCATAATAACTTTGAACTTTCATAGGACCACAAAGATCAATGTGCACTAGATCTAAAATTCCCTTAGAAGTGTAAGACTTACTTGTAAAGCTTGATCTTTTCATCTTACCCATCTGGCATCCTCGGCACATAGCATTCTCAGGTTTTTCAAGACTTGGTAGACCTCTTACTCTGTGCTTCTTACTTATTTTGATCAGATTATCAAAATTTACATGACAAAACCTTTATGCCATAACCAGGTATCATCAATCTTTGCATGCAAACACTTATTCCGCATTGAGTCAAGGTGAAATGTATTACCTTTTGTTTGTGTCCTGGTAGCAACTAACTTTCCATTCTTGTCATGAACTTTGACAATTCCTTTCTGAAATTCTATTCGGTAACCTGTGTTGTTTAGCTGTGCTACACTCAACAAATTGTATTTCAAACCTTCAACCCAATAAACATCATTGCATCTTGCATTATCAAGAAGTGTTATAGATCCTTTACCTCTTACTAGACATGGTGCATCATTGCCAAATCTAACATAGCCTCCATCATAATCTTCTAACATAACAAACTTGTGTTTATCTCCTGTCATATGATGTGATCATCCACTATCTATAATCCAAGAATCATTAGTGTTTATGTGAGATATTAGGGCTTTTTCTTCATACCTTTCTTTAGCCGATCCATCCTTGATAGCCACATAAACTACTTCCTCTATATCAGTTTCATCTGATTTATCATTGTTAGATTCCTCATCAGCTATTAAGCATGTCTTTCTATCTCTTCTTCTGAAGTCTCGGTGTCCTCTGTAATGATTATCTTTCTGTCTGTCATCTCGGTAATCTCTTTTTTCAGTAAAATCTTTGTTAGGATAGTTAGAAGCCATATGTCCTATCTTATCACAATTGAAACATTTCAAAGGTAGTTTTCCTTTATACTTACCTTTTCCTCTTGGTAACCTTTTGGCTAATAGTGCTTCAAACTCTTCTTGCTTTCTGATTTCCTCATACAGTTTGTGTACTTCTTCCATGTTCTTCCGAAATCTTTCACTTGCTCCATTGTGATCTCCTTCAGAGTACTTATACTTTCTTTCATTGTAATCATTAGATTCATCAAGATGAAAAGAACTAAATGCAAATTCAACTTTATTTACCGAAGATCCATTGTTATCAAAATTACTTAACTCAAATGCATGTAGCTTACCAATAGTAGCATCTAAAGAAACTGGCATATTAGGTACAGACCTCAATTCATTGATTGTAGAGACTCAGATTGCATAAGCTGGTAGAAGGGTTCTCAACAACTTACTTGTTATATTCTTTTCTTCAATAGTTCCACCTGCTCCTTTGATTTGATTGACAATCTCCTTTAGTCTTGTATTGTACTGAGTTATGTTCTCACCTTTATTCATCCTCATGGATTCAAGTTGTCCTCTCAGACTGTCTACTTTTGCTCTTTGAACATGTTCATCCCCTCCATATACTGATATGAGCTTATCCCATATTGCCTTTGCATCATTGCAACCTTCTAGATCATTAAACTCTGAATCGGTCAATGCAGATGTTATTTCAATGATTGCTTGAATATGTTCTTGCTTTGCCTTTATCTCTTCCATAGTCAATGGATAGGTGCTCGGTGTAACAAAATCATTCTCTAGATAGTATACAACATATTCTCCAACTCCTGATAGATGTAGCTTCATCCTTTTCTACCATGTAGAGAAACTTGACTTGTTTAGCTTCGGTGCATCCCTCTTATACATCTTTGGATCTTTAACCCAAGTGCCTTTAAACTTTCCTTCTAGAGTCTAAAGCTCTGATACTAATTGATAGTTTTGATACTTAATATAAGTACAGATCCAATAGCCAACAAGATGAGAGGAGGGGGGGGGGTGAATCATACAAACTTAATCATCCATAAAAACATCAAACTCAACCTCGGTAACATATATATCAGTAATATAAGCAAAATTGTTAAACATGCAAACTCAAAAGCATATGAACAATATAAACCTCATAACACCAGATTTAACATGGAAACCCAAATAGGGAAAAACCACTGTGGGATTTTGGACCCACTAAGAAATATACTCTTCTAGAGTATGCTCGGTTAAAAGCAAATCCTGTTAAAGATTACAAACACATTGCTAGATGTGACCTGGTTAAGGGATTTCCCTCAGATTTGTTAGGATCTTCACTTTGTTAGAAGTGACCTTGTTAAAGGATTTCAAACACTCAATCAAAATGTCACCTTACTAGAGGGTTTTACATATAAGACTGTTAAGTCCACTCGGTTAAGAGATTTTCTGTCACTTTCACAAAATAACAGTAATAAAAATCTATCTGCAACTTCACATCTAAAATGCTAAAGCAGATTTCTATTTGTTCAATACAATCTAGACATAGAACTAATCTTGTCTATCTGTTGGGCTTCTATACTCTGTTATTCTAACAGGTCTTCAAGCTTCTGTGCTTGGTAATCACTATGCAACATCCCTATGCATACACTTTCCCGCATGCATTGTTTATCAATAGTTTCCTATATATAAACAATTAGGTAACTGCTTAATCTCCTTGATCACATTTCCCATGATCAATCATAGCCATCAGATCTTTAATCTTGTCCAGGTTCAATGCATCTTTCGATCTGAAAATGTTTTACCCCGCCTTGGAACTTGCATAATAGTCTTGGAACTTGTGCCAGGGTATTACGGTTCAATCTGAGCTGTAGATCTTCATGCTGACTTTCCATTGCCTTAGATTCGTTAACAAACTTCTTCCACGGCCTCACCAATCATTTAATCCGCTCCAGCTCATTAGCTTCCTTCATTAAATACCGCATATAAACATTTAATGCATTCTATTATAGCTCGTTTACAACTTGGTAACAACTCGGTGAATACTAAACTCCACTCGGTAGACATTTCGCCTTCATTAACTGATAGCGATAACCTTAGGGTTTACTGACTATGTTCCTTAGGGTTTACCGACTAGGATCTTTGCTTGATAACATAGTATAGTATTAACCTTTACAATTTACAACATATGTATGATGTTAAAACAATCTAAAACATCATGATCTCATCATTGTCTGACTTAGTAGTAGTTGCCCATTGAATACCTTATTCATCCCCTTATTCATCATATTCTTTCCTATGTCTTTTACTAACATCTTTATAATCTTCATATCATACTTCTCAAGATATGGCAACATCATACTGAATTAGAAAATCAATTTCTTGACATCAATGACAAAATAATAATATAAAGACAGTAAAACATCTTTAATCAACTATATCCATAATCATCAACAACCTTCTCAATATCCTTAAGAAATGCCAACAATCTTTCATTGTCTGTTATAATGCAATATTGCCAACATCACATTCTGATGTGAATAGTTTTTTAAAAATAAAGGAGAAAGGCCTTCTTAATATATTCAATGTTTGTCAATTCAATACCATCATCCTAAATCCTATCCTCTCTCTTTGAACTCTTTTTGCCTAATAATATTAAAGAAGAATTTAGAGCCCTTATCCCTTAATTACATCTAGCTAACTCTAGCCTTGACTTTGGCTCCTTGGTCTTTCTTATGTTGAATGTTCCCGAGCTTGTCTCAAGTATGGGAGACGACCAACAACAGATCAATATTATAGGGATCTTCCTGAGAAAGAGCTTCCTAAGTGAGTAATTTTTATGTGAGCTCTCTTTCCTCTCTTCTTCCATCCTTGGCTAGTTTGGTGCCTAGAGTTTGACAAAGAGTGTTCCAGCTTCCCACATTCTTGTTCTAGTTGCTAATGGTTGAAGACTTGTATAGGTTCCACTTATTAATCTTTCTGATAATATACAACACATGCTTGATGTCTTGGTTTTGCAACATATTAATGTCGAGCATAAATTTATTTTGTTTCCTACTATGAGAGACTGACATAGAGTTCACAGAAATATGAGCCATCATGGGATAATGATCTTAAAGGGTAGATGAGATTACCCTGACAATGCTCCCCATGATATCCTAATTGAAGGAACAAGAAGAAGCATTGGTAAAGAAGCAATCTAATCTAGAGTAAATCCTCTTTTTACCTTACTAAGCATTACACCATGTGAACCAAATGTTATTATAATCTTTATTCCTCACTCCCAATGGATCTAAGATAAGTATCTTGGACTTCTTCCTATCCCAATAGATCTTTTCTCCACTTTTTTGTTCCATATTTAGACCACCACTTTTGTCCTCTGAATTCTCAATCATATAAAAATCCCCACCTAGTATCCATGGGATGTCAAGGAAGCAAGTCATCCACTTCCAAAGATCAATCCTATCTCTGTAATCATTTGGGGCATAAATAGAGCAAATGCCAGCTTTAGATCCTTCCAAATCTAAGATAACCCATGCAACTCTATTACAAGGGGAAAACCCGCTATCAATAATTTTAGATGACCATCTCCTACTCACCATAACAACAACACCTCCTTTGCCCTTATCATGTTTAGTGGAAAAATGTAAAGGATCCTTCCATTTGAACCTGAGACTGACCTCTAGCAAAAATTTTGAGGCTTTCACTTCTTGGAGGAGAAGAATGTTTAGATTCTTATGTTGGTTGAGGAACCTTCGTATAATATGTTTTATGTCAAGGGATTCTAATCCCCTTATGTTCCAAGAGATAAGTTTCAAATCCACATCACACCTTATACATAGGGGTTTTTGGAAGGGGAGAGACATTCTTCCTGCCCAACGACCTTATCCTCTTCCTTTTCACTTTGGTGAAAGGGCCCTCTCCATCAGTGTTTAAGAAATCTCCAACTTCACTATCCATGGACTTAGGAAGATGTTGTTAATCCGGATGCTCCTTAGTGATGACCAAGTCACCGGTCAAGGATTTTTTATCCCCATCAGTGTCCTCAAATAGAGGATTGGTCCTAATAAGGTCATAATTGGAAGTGGCTTGAGCCTAGGAAATACTAAAGGCCCGATTGCTAACATTGGGATCCGCTTTGATAACCTCAATACTGGCAACATCAATATCACAAACAATGGGATGAGGATCAGATAAAGGGGGCATATTTCCATCACCATGGCTATCCTTATTAGTAGAATAATTCTGACCATCAACTCAGTCATCAACACAAACAAAATTAGTTTCTCTATTAAGATTATTATTACCATAATCCTCATCAATTATATAATTAGAAATGGTTCTATTATCAATATCCTTTATCATAGATTCAACAAGGGAATTTTTATTATTAGAAGCAATAACCATGGGTAATTCATCTGTCATGTTATCAACAACCATGGGGCTAGACGAATTCCTTAATTTATCAAGAGCAAGTTGTTGAGCATGTTTCTTCTTGACCTTACCAACCTTGGGAGGAGGAGTAGGGTTACTCCTCCTATCCCTCATTTGAGAAGGATAGATTTTAATAGAAGAGTGTGAGGGAGGATCTGCATTAAAACTCCCAAAAGTCACAACCTCATCAAAGGGAGGGAGAATGTCGGAGGGCTTGTGCATAGCCTATGAGACGATATTCTTGAGAACATTTAACTTCTCAATGATAGGGGTATGTGAAGCCCTAGGATTAGAAGGAGTGGCTTTATTGGTACCATCGTCTAAAGTATCTTTAGATGCAGAGTTTGGTTTGCATTTACCATGGATAGGGCAATTCTTTTGACCATTCGCTTCACACCTACAAAGAAAACAGGCATTTAAGCTACCTAAAAATTTAATAAGGCAGTACACAGGATCATCGTCCACCATTATTTCGATAGAATTAAGGATATCTTTCCTTGGTTCTAGGGTTATAAGAACCCGAGTGTCGAGATGGGGGACCAGTGAGTGGGAATTATCAACTCTAATGACCCTGTCCATAGGTTCAAGTAATTGCGGAACAAACTTCCAAAATAAAGGGGGGAGATTCTTGATAACTACCCATCTAGAGCAGGAAAGAGTAAAGATTTCATCATTAACCATGTCGAGGGACCATTTAATAGCCCTAAATGTGCATTTGCCAACAGACCAGAATTGTTTATTAATGTCTTGCTCATGCGATTTAACATCTTTAAAAAAAATTATAAACAAACCCTTTTGAATCATGCGGCAAAACGAAAAATGAAAACCCAATTTTTTAATCCAGATATTTTTTAACCATTCATCCATAAACTTGGGGGGCGAATAGTTGGTTATGTCTGTGGCCACCAAGAAAAGCACAATATCTTTAAGTCTAGCTTTTTCAGTGTTAATGGCATTATGCATTTTAGAATTAGGAGCCATAGTAAGGGGTAAAAGCAGAGGGGGTAGGGTTCTTACCTTCTCCTTCTTCAACCCCATCAATACCCATGAGTGCCTTCAAATCCGTAGTTTTGAATTTGGCAATGTCTAAGATCAGTGAGGAGTCAAGGTCGAGGAGAGCGGATTTAAAAGACTTGGAGATATTTGTGCCCTCGGTTGGAGGACCTCCATTCAGATCACTTGCAATCAATAAGCTGATATTCAGATGCCCACATAGACGCCCACCACACGCAGGAGAAACAAATGATGACTGAAGTAAAAGCAATACAATAAATGTGAAGGCAAAAAGAAAGAAATAGAGTGCTTACCTATGTGGAGGAGGTCGAATGCGCTCCTTCATGTCAGAAGGTCGAGAACCCCTCCACGCACCACAAAACCCTAAAATTCGAGCTGTTGCGAAGCCTCGTCCTTACCAAATCTCCCTTAGGCTTCCCATATTCCCTTTTTTTTTTTTTCCATTTTTACAATATCTGAATTGTTTTAAATAAATATTAATTTGGATTAGTGTCTTCTAAATAAACTTGACAACATTTATTTAAAAAATAATTTTTTATTATTGTGTATTTCTATTGTTACCAAATTTGATTTGCAATTTTGATTTAATTCTATTTTGTCTTTTATTTTTTATTTTATTGTTTCGGTTGTTGTCATTTTACAAAATTCTATATTTATATGTTATATTTATTAATATTATGCAATTAAAAAATATTTATTTTTTAAAATATTTTTCTTGATGAATAGGCAGCCATTGAAAAATTAAATCATTTGAAAATTATTTTATTTTTTAGTATTATCACTAAAAAAATTAAATACCTTTTACAAAGATTAATAATGCTTATATGATCATATTTTTTAAATTATATTGTTATATATTTTAATTGTTATGTTTGACATGTTCTTTGTGGGTTTTTTTTCTTTTTCGTTTTTTTAATGACCATTCTTTTTGGTTCTTATAAATTCAATATCAATATTATAATAGTTTATAATATTTTAATGATAGTTTTTTTTAATTGACTTACAATATTTAAAGGTATGTTTGGATGTTATTGTAAGTTCTCACTGGCCTATAAAAGAGTCTTAGCAAATATGACCTACTTATGTAATTATTTTGAACAAATAAAACAAGAAAAAAATTTGAACATACTTCACACTATTGAAACTAGCGAAGAAAAAGTGATGTTAAATAATGAAATGGACACTGATGAATACCAAACAAAAAATAAATGCATCTATTTCACCCTCCAATATACCATTAAAATATATTTTACTATGTGTATGCGGGGAAATGTGGTGACGAAAATGAATAACTCAAATCCAGAATACCCACATACCAATGAGACTCGTGGTGCAAGTATATGAACTGATTCAATCAATTCAACTTCCCAAGGTGTGTCCCATTGTTCTCTATCTCACAGGATCCCTAAATTCAATGTTTTGCTCTCAGATCACTGAGCAAAGTGACTTAGGAATGACAACTCCAAGAACAAGTGATGTTTGATTTATATGCATGAATGCATTCTAAGATATATGATATTGAAACTATGATGATCAAGCTATCATAAAGATGATAATATGATAAAAGATTAGCAAATTATCCTAGCAAATGATATATTATCCTAACATGAATATTTTATGATATATAAAAATGCTTCTAAATGCTATTATGATGATTTAACAAAGAGAGATTAAATGTTTAGTAATTTAGGCTATAATGTAGATACATAAAAACTTGGAGATTATGAAAATGATGAATGAGAGCTCTATTTATAGGGAACATAGGGAAATGGATGGTCAAGATTGCATAATCTTAACAAGGGCCAGGATTGAAAGTTAATCAATCCATGTTTACAATTCTTACCAATGAAATGGTGAAAATTGTCAACAAGAGGTTGCTTTCGAGGAGATGTAAGAAGCATTAAATGTTTGAGAAGACATGAAGGTTACCTTAGGAGGTAAGGATTAAGGTTAGGTTAGGGTTATCCAATGGATAAAGCTTTTACCCAAGGGGTAAACTCTTGTGCAAGGGTTAAAGGGATAACCAAGGTTAAGCCATGAATTCTTGATGAGACCCATGGGTTAGATGAGGGTTAAGTTAGAGAGACAATCTCTAATCATGCAAGAAGGTTGAGTTAACCATTAATGGTTAGGAAGACTTTGAGGGTTAACTTGTTGAAGACGTAAAGCCTTTACTGCATTTCAAAGACTTTGGAGGCTTTGAGAAGTGACTTCTCTTTGCTTAGGAATGTGACAATAATTAGGAGATGAATTAAGCTAAATTGGAAGTGATTAGAAGAATTTAGAAGGGGTTTAGGAGACAAGTGGGAGATGTAGGAAAATGCAAGTGGATGGAGGAGGATTTTAATTAAAATAAAATTACTTTATTTCAACAAAATAGATGCAACTTGCATAAATACAAGTGGGGGATTTAATAAATAAATTAGATTTATTTATTTGCAAGGGCTAATTTAATTAAATGTAATTTTAATTAAAAAGAGAGAAAGGGGATTTAATTAAATAAAGTGATTTATTTAATCAAAGGTTAGAAAAGGTTTAGGTGAATTTAATTAAATAAATTGAGTAATTCATTTAATCAAATGGATGAAAATGAAGAAATTAATTAAATAAAATTTAATTAATTGGGGGAATGGGGTTAAAATAAATATTAAATATTCATTTAGAAAAGTGGTTATATTTATACGTCTACACTATGAATATAACCATTGAACCTCTTTTTGGTGCAACTGATAGTGTAGTTAAAATTTTCAAATAAAAAAATTAAAACAAATGTTAAAAAAGAGGATAGGAAATTTGTTTATTCACATAACATTTCTTACAATATGAAATTGTTACTTATTTTGAGTCCCTCTTTTTTGCATAGTTATTTTTCAATATCCATTTAAATAGCAAAAGAGTCAAAATTGTCCTTTTTTCACAATTAATGCTTGGGAACACTCTAACTACTTAAATTTAAGAGAAAAGTTGCATGGGGACATGGGGATATTACCTATAAATTTTACATAAAAAATTATTATTATAAAAATTCAAACTCCATTGAAGTAAAGAACTGTTGTGTCACAAATTGCACCTAGTACATTTATTACACTTTTGCATTGTGTTCGATGTATTTATGATGGCAATTTGTGATCAATATTTAACCATTCTGACATCGGATTCTAAAAATGGAAGAACACTATCCACCCCTAAGCTCAATTAAAGGTTATCTTGGTTAGACAACAGTGTGAAGCATAAACGTCTGTGTGACACACTAACATCCAAAGAATGTCCCAAATTCAAATTGGCATATTCTACATTAGGCCCTTGCCCACACGTGTCCCTTGTCTTGTGCATGTCCAAAATGGTCACTCTTGCAAGAACAACAAAACCATTCATTCTTCCTCATTTTGAAAAAGAACTCACTCTTGGCTCCCTTGCTCTAATACTCTAAGTGAATCTATCAAAATACACACTCAATACTGCAACAAATCAGTCTTCTCTCATAATACAACCACACTATCATCTCAAGAGAGGGGTCTTGGCTATGTAACACTTCTTCCTCTTTCTTATCCATTATATCATTATATGATCATACTTTCTAAGCTTTCAATGTATATATTATCTAAGTGCATTTGTATCAATATCATTTATCTTCATGATAGGGGTTTTCCTCCATTAGTTGGGTTTGTTTCTATCATATCATTTCATCATAGGAATTTTCCTCGATTAAGAGAGGTTTGTTTCTCTTGTATCTTGTTACAAGTGTGGTTGTCATTGTACCAAAAGATCGACCTATTAATACCCGATACAACCACTAGACTTATAGAATCCATAGGAGGCAGTTAAGCCATGTCACAAACCCAAGCACTGTGTTGCATAGCACAAGGAGACCAAGAGCGCACACCTTGCAACAATCCCCCCAACGCAAGCGATGGTTTTGAACCTATGACCAAGCTCTACTACCACTTGTTACAAGTGCGGTTGGCGTTGCACCAAAAGATTGACCTATTAATGCCCGATACAACCACTAGACTTATGGAATCCACAAGAGGCGATTAAGCCATGTCACAAACCTGAGTGTTGTATTGCACAATAAAAGGAGACCAAGGGTGCACACCTTACAAAATATCTTTCATCTTTTGTAATAGGGGTTTTCTGCCATTTAGCGGGCTTTATTTCTATTACGTTATCAGTTATCTTTTATCTGAATCTATCTAGCTAGCTATGGAGATGGACACACCAAAGAAGGGGTTTGACTAAGGCAAAGTCCTATACAACCCCAACATTTTTCCCATGTTTAAGTATTTGTAGGTGTTGAACAAATCCAAGAAGCATGGAGTAGGTCTAAAGTGATTGTGGCAATTTTCTCTTTCTTTGTCCATGCATACGACAGTGCGGTTCACATCTACATCTTTGCCACGCGATGACGTCCTAAGTCTGAAACCTAGGCCAACTGCTAATAAAACTTATTCTTTGTTAAGTACTTACTCTTGTATAGCTAAATTTATTTCTTGTATTTTTAATATGCCTCTATTATTTTCATATTAGTGTAGTCTTATTTTATTCCCTTTATATTGTCCTGGCTCACCAAAGCGCCAGTTTAGTGAGGTAGCGAAGGAAGATTTGTTTTTTGAGGTTCATCACTTTGAGGGTAGAAAATCCCCTCCTCCACATTTTGGTATACCCAATGTGAATTCCTCATGTCAGATCTCTTTCTCTTTGAGTTTGCCACATTTCACAAGGTGTTTTCGAAAGATGATTTTGATATGTTGGATGATGCCATGAATGATTTCCTAGAGGTATCCCCTTTTGATTGAAAGCCTTGTAAGGTCAACCCATATTTAAATTATGCTTCCTTGGAAAATGATAAGTCTGTGAAAGTTATCGTAGTCTCTACTGCTCAGAAGCCTAAGAGACCGGTTGTGACAACTACTTCTCCCTCATCGAAGAAGAGTAAGTCTATATGATATAATAAAATCTTTGAAGCAACATCTCTAGATTTACTCAATCTCAGAATGCTTCTTACAAATTTTTTGCACATACTTATAATACAAGAAGGAAAAAGAAAAATGTAGATCGAAATACTACTTCTTTGCCACCTTGTCAACCTAACCTTCGTCAAGCACCCAAACCTATAGATAAGTAGCCCACCTTCCTCTTGTGTGTTATCCACCTTTCCAAAATAATGATCAGCAAGATCGAGGGAGGATGATGTGCTTTATTATCTTCATTAGCACTATATACTCTCTCTCTATCCTCTCTTTCTTTTTTGTGATATTCTTCTATTTATTCTCTCTTTTCTTCTATTTGTTGTCCCTAGTGTTGTTTACTTGAAGATGATGCAAAGCATTGAGATCTCTTTTGGTCTCTCCCATGTTGACTCAAAAGATACACATGTTCCCTTCTTCCATGGTGGTCTCCTCTCTTTGGGGGATGAGGATGATTTTATGCATATATATACATGATATACATGAGTTATCATAAAAAGCATACTAACTCCAAAGTTAGGTGAAACCACCTTGTGCTTTGTGTTTTGTGTTAATTATCCTTTGATTTATCCTCTATTGGGGGCTAAATTATTGCGATAATGTGCTTTTCTTCTTTGGGTGTATCCTACCTTAGATAAATTGCTCCCGATAAAGCATACACCATTGATTTAAAGTGTGGGCATACACTTCACTCATGATTCTCTCTTTTGATACTATAAGTTACTTAGTGAACTTTGTCTTTGCTTTGTAATTTTTGGTGCTTCTTTTCATGACTCATAGTAAGAGAACCTTACTAGTTGTATCCATGGTTATCTCTTTCTCTCATGATTGTCCCTTTTAACTTATCATTGAATTCATAAGATTCTAAAATCCACTAGGGAGCTTGGTGGATCTTGCCTACTTGATTGGTGTAGGAGCACCTAGTTTTGAGTTCAACTGCTTCATTTTGGTGTGTTTGCTCATAGTTTGGTTTGAAATGGTGAATAAGAGTATTATCTTAGGTCATCATATGTTTTTGAAAAGTTTTGGTAGGTTGAATGTCCTTAAGACAATGCATTTGTTCAATTTTGGCCTGTAAGCCCTTGTAAGCCTAAAATGGCATAATCTTGCATTTTGATGAAAAATGCTTTGAATAGCCTTTTTTGGAATGGGGACATGTTAATTTAATGGTCTTTAGTCATCCTAGATAGTTTGGAAGAGAAAAAAAAGCATGTAAGGAAAAAATGCACTTTTTGGCAAAAGTTGTCAAAGTTGCTTGACAACTTTTTGCAACGTTGAGCAACTTTTTGCATTTTTGAGCAAAGGGTTGGTTAGGAAGCCGATGGAGAGCTATTTAAGACAAAAATGGCATATAAATTCCTTGAAAATGAATGTAATGAGGTTTTTGAACGCCTAGAGTAGATTGAAATACAAATTGGAGACCATTTTTGAGTTTTACCTTGCATTTTTCAAGAATTAGAGCAGCAATCTGTACTTAATGGATTGATTGCATTGTTGCTATTATATTGTTGTTTTTTACATGTTCTTGTAGTGCTCAGGAATCATTTTGGTTAGTTATATTGCAGGTTTGAATTGAGTTTTTAATTTTGCAAGCTCTCGGCCTGAGTAAGGGTTTGAGAGGCCCAAACATGGTTCCATCTTGAAGTCCTTTGAGTTCTTCTCAATAAACCTTGGGACTCAATCCATGGAACCTTTGTACAGTGTACATATTCTTTATTTTCCTTTGGAGGTCATTGAAAGGCCAATGAGCATTGTTTCCTAGGCGAGCTCAGTCATAGTCCGGTTAGGAAATAAATGAAATTATGCAAGTGCTTGTAGGGATGAGCAGGGTTGGAAGTGCAGAGTGTTTGGCATGAACAAGTGAGGTGTGTTAGAGCATATGTGTGAGTTTGGAGGTGTGGCAGATCAATGAAGACACCAAACCCTTAGAAAAAGACCAAAACAAGCCAAAAACCACCTAAAACAAGCATTTCTCGGGTTCAGTACATGTACGGTCATAATGAGATTTCTCATGTCATAAATTGGAAAGTACTCCAAAAAGGGTATCCTGATCATCAAGTATTTTGTGTGGGTCTTTGGGGAAATTGTGAGAAAATCCATAAAAACTAGTTAGGTAGGGCTAATTGGGGCTCTAGAGCTACTATGCGTAGAAAATAGGGAAAGGAAGGAGCGATGGGGAAATGAATCAAACCCATACTCAAAACTAGCTGATTACCTTTGGAAAACATCATAAACACCTACTATAACCTCTGCAAGCATTTGTTAGGAGATTGAGAGTGTGATGTTGGATTTACCCTTGTGAATCCCAACCATGCTTGAGCAACCATTGAGCACATCTTGATTGGGAGCACTCGTAGAGAGTTGAGATATCTAAATTGACTAGTAGATCAGATGAAAAATGAAGGGATCCCACTAGGACAACACTTGACTTCCCTTAGACAAGGAATTAACTCTCTTTGAGTATACCTCCCCATCATAGTGGTATCAAAGAAACCAAGATTTGGGAAGAAGCCAATACATGCCAGACACTGAATCAGTAGGAGAGAATATTCTAAGAATAGTGACCAATGCAAAACTAGCCAAGAAGGTAGAAGACCAAGAGGAAGAAAATAGGCTCCTCAAAGAAAGATTACTACAACTGGAGAGCAAACTAGATGTAGTTGAAGATAAAACTGAGAAAGTGACAACCAAGGTCAATGAGGGGAAGGGTAAAGAAGTTGTAGAAGAGGATAGGACTCCTGAAATAGACCCTATTCTACCTGAAGAACCTTTCCTTAAAGAAATAAAATCCTTGGGAGGAAAATCCCTAAAAGGAGTGCTACTTTTTTGTGGAAAAATGAAGCCTAAGGTAGTCCTAGAATGGATAGAGGGATTGGAGGATCACTTTGAATGTGATAGAATCAATGAGGCACAAAATGTGGAGGTGGCCAAGTCCAGATTGAGAGGGACAACATTGACTTAGTGGAAATTTATTCAAGAAGAGAGGCAAAAAGAGGGCAAGAACCCCATAGCTACTTGGAAGGGCATGTTAGCCAAGGTGAAAGAGGCATACATCCCTCAAGATTATGAGATCCAGTTGCATAAGAGGAGACAAAATTTGAGACAAAGAGACTTGGATGTGAGTAGCTACACTGAGGAATTTTAGAAGTTTTGTCTGAGATCTAAGGTGGTACAGGATGAGAGCATCAAGGTAGAAAGATACTTAAATGGCTTAAGATGGAATATTCAAGAGGAATTAAGCTTGTTATGCCCCAACACCATGCACAAGTGCTATCAGTTGGCACTAAAAGTGGAGGAAAAGAGAAAGAAGAAACCAGAACAAAGCTATAGAGGAAGAGGTAAGGGAAGAGATGGCAGAGGTCAGAGAGGTAATTTTGGTGGAAGAAGTTTAGACCAAACATCCCAAGGGGAATCCAAGTTGGTTGAGCAAAGTGGGGATTCCAATAGCAAGAGCATCTATAGAGGAAAGGGATCTAGCAACTCTAATAGAGGAAGGTCTAGTGGATAAGGAAGAGGGTCCTATTTTGCCACCATGAAGTGCTACAATTGCCATCAACTTGGACACCCAGCCTATAGATACCTTGAGAAGTCTTCTTCATCCCAAGGAGGTGAGAGGAGAGTAAATTATGCTCAAGAGAATGCAACAAAAATGAAAGCATCAGAAGTAAGTTTGGATTCAGAGGCTGGAGAGAACCTCATGATAAGAAGAGTCTTGATCAAAGAACCGGTTAAGGAGGAATCTAACCAAAGGAGATACTTGTTCAGAATAAAATGCAAGATCATGGGAAAGGTATGTAGAGTGGTAGTGGATTTAGGATCCACAGACAACATAGTGTCAGAGGAAGCGGTTGTTACTACTTATCAAATTGCCATTAGTTTTTATATTCAAAGTCATAATATATATTCTAGTTGGTTAGCACTACCAAATCATGCAGTCGGTATACATAGAGAAGTTGGTATGCACAGTCTAGTCAGTTACAGAAGAAAGCAGTCATAAGAACGCAGTATACACCGAGCTGTCTATCGAGTATCTTTTTGAGACTACCGAGTAGTAAAGATGACACACCAAGTTGATATTCACCAAGTGAAATGTGTTACCAGATACATTGAACCTGGACATGCATATGAAAATGTGTTACAAGATCGAGGCACATCTAACCATTATTACATTGGAAATTGCACTAGAAGATTGTGTATGATTACAAGGACAATCTAACTAATGAAATATTTTGTTTAGTTATTCACTTGAGGAATCTTGTTTGTAAGATCGAAGCAATGAATTGGATCACCGTTTTAAGAGATCTATTTATATAGCATGAGTTAAGTGCATGTATGCATGAAGGAAGACTGTTACAGAGACACAGAGGTCACCGAGAAGGTTTTCAGAGAATAGTCGAAGAACAAAGTAAACAGAAGGGTTTACCGAGTTACTATATGGGTTACCAAGGTATGCTATAAGCAGAGTAATCTTATTCTAAGCACATAGAATCTGCTATAATATTATAGATGTAAAGTTGCAGATATTTGTAATGATTTTAATTGTAATATTGTGAAGATTGAAAGAGAAACCTTTAATAGGGTAAAAGACTCTAACCAAGTCTATAAATTGTAAAGCCTCTAACCAGGTGCATTATTCAGAATAAATGTTGTAAAATCCTTTAGCAAGGTAGATCTAACAGATCTTGTTACTCCTACCAGGGTAAGCTATCATAAATAGCTAAATGTAGCTCTAACCGAGCATTCTTTATTATTGCAGTAGTGAATTTGTGGGTGCCATCTCTACCACAATTTTTCTCTCTAACCAAGAGTTTTTGCGTAACCAAAATATATGTGTTATCGAGTGAATCATGTATGATTGTTATCTATTTGCTTTAACTTTATTTTATGTTACTGCACTATTCTAATTATGCATAACAGTAAGGTTATTATTGAAGAAAAGTTTTGGAGTACTGATTCACCCCTCCCCTCTCAGTACATTAGCTTTCCATATTGGGCCTAACAATTGGTATCAGAGCTTGAATCTTGGAAAAGGGTTTAACTGCATAAAGAGAAAGATCTTATCAATGGAAGGCTATAAACAATCTTGGAGGATTGTGTATCTGCAAGAAGAGCTGGATCGTGCTAATCAAGTGATTGCAGACATGCAAAGGCAAATGCAAAAATCTTTGAAAGTAAGAAGAAGATTATCTAATGACTTGCAGGATTCTCAAGAGTTAGTGGAACAAATTGAAACATCATCTAGAGAATAGTATATTTGAAGAAACTGAAGAAATGATTGGAGTGTTGAAAGAAAAGAACAAAGCATTAGCTAATCAACTAAAAGCAATGAAAAGAGAACATGAACATTTCAGTACACAAATGACTGAAAATCTAGATGCATTGAAGACAGCTGAGGATAAAGCAAGAGATCTAAAGAGAGAGAAACAACAACTTGAAGTCTTAGTAATCTAGATGCATTGAGGATAGCTGAGGATAAAGCAAGAGATCAAAAGAGAGAGAAACAACAACTTGAAGTCTTAGTATCTGATAAAAATGATGAAATCACAAGGTTAACTAGGATTCAACAAAATATGACAGATCAACTAGGGTATGCACATCATGAAGCAATTATGAAGAATGATGAAAATCAAGCATTGAAACTTGAATTATCAAGGTTGATTGATGAACTTGAAACATAGAAGAAATCCAAAGAAACATTGAAGAAGAGTTATGAAGCATAAAAGATGTTGGATGAGCAACTGAATACAAGAAGACCCAACAAAGATGCAGGACTCGGTTACAAAGGAAAAGACTCTACTAAGAAAGGAATTCATACTACCGAGAGAGGAGAATCATCAAAGCAAGCTGGAAACAGGAATAACATCAAAAGAAAGTAGCCTATTTGCTACTACTGTGGAACTCAAGGTCATACTGCCAACATATGCCAAATCAGAAAAGGTAAGCAACCGAATATCACTAAGTCAAATGGTTATTGTTACAATTGCAATAAATATGGTCATACATCTAATCAATGTAGGACAAAGTCTGTTAACAATTATCAGAAGGCAAAATTCAAAGTGTTTTGTAGAAACTACAATAGATATGGACATAGTACCGAGAAGTGTTAGCTTAAGCAAAAGAGCCACATGTGGTCTGCACACCGAGTAAACACTTGAGGTTACTAAACTCACACAGATCCTTATCGACAATATGCAGCAGTACCATGGGATTACAATACAAGGATATGGTGCGAATGTTGTGGAAGATATGGACATATAAGTGCCAACTATTTTATAAGGTTTGGAATGAACAACTGAAGATCATGGACAAATCCTGGTATGGCATGTTTTCATTGTCACAAAGTTGGACATTTAGCTGGAGATTGCAGAGATCAACCTAGAAGAGACACTGAAGAGCTAAAAGAAAAATTCAAGATGATTTGGAAAAAGAAGGAAATCATGTCAGATGAAGAAAGCACCTTACCTACCGAGTTAGGTGCACCTATTCCAAATTAATTAGCAAAGGTATGAAGGGACTGCATTCTCTAAAGGATTAAATCATAACAGTTCCTATTCTATTATGTACAAAATCCAAAATTTGCATAGTTAAGATGCATTAGTAAGTTTGAAATTCTATCAAAAGTACTTTACAGGAAACCTGTCAAGTCGGTGAATACAGGAAGCCTGTCAAGTCGGTAAACAAAGGAAATTTGGTTACTTGGTTAAAACAGAAGAAAAGAGAGTAAATCGGTTAAAGGTAAACCGAGTGCATTTAATGTTTTGACCTAACCCGCACGGAGCCCAATAAGGTATTTTGTGTACTTAAAGGTATTTTCGCAGTCATTTACATTCACCAAGTTTTCAAAAGAGTAGAGCAGAGCAAATCAATGCGATCAAACTTCATTCAAAGTGAATCCAAGGTATTTACATCAAATCTCATCACACTGTTAAGTTGGTTTTCTGATCTTGTCAAATTGCTATTTATCTACCGAGTGTGAAGCGTCTGTTGTTTGTAAACCATCAAACCCTAAGGATAGTTTGCTAGTTTTTACCTGAAATCTACAATGGCGCCCAAGATCCAAGATCTCGTAGTTGTCAAGAAAGTGGAGAAGCCCTCACTAAAATACACTTTGACTCCTAAAGTCGCCTCTAAACCGGATGACAAAACTACCTTTTCACTCATCCCGGATTGAGTCTTGTTAGTCGAAGATGTTAGATTCTTCACCAAATGTCATGTTGAAGAACTCGGTCATGTTGAGATTAGTGACACATATGATGAGCTATGTACCAATGGCAAAATGGATAGCAAGTACGAGCATATCAGAATCAAGGGATTAACTGAAGCCCTAGCCTATCCCCGTGTGTTCAAACCCCAGTGGGTTAAGTTTGTTTTAAGCAGACTTCATGATGATTTTATGTGGCTAGAAGAGAAACCATTCAAAATCACCAAGGAAATCATTCATGTGATCATCGGGTATCCTATCTATGATCATGCACGAGCACAGAAGATGATATCATAGAAGGAGTTAATTAGTTTAACTGGAGTAGAATCTGATTACCGAGGACTAAAACTAAACAATGTCACAGATGCAGAACTTAAATTTGCAATTAGAGCAATTGGTTACTGTTTCTTCCAATCAGCAAGGGAAAACAGTGTACCCTATGCCGCAGTTGACTTAGCCTATAAAATAGTGAAAAAGGGAATGAAAGTTCATTTATGTGAAGTGCTACTAAAGAACTTGTTTGAGAACCTGAACACAATAAGGAAGCCAAAAAAGAACAACTTGGCAAATACACTGAAGTTTGGTTCACTTCTTGTATGCATGTTTTTCTACTTTGAGAAGTTCTTTCCCTCAGTCGGTAAAGTAGTTTGGGAGCTACACCGACCTATCACCCATCAAATTAATGATTTTATCAAGAAGTTGGGAGATAATTTTAATGATATCATGGATGACTACTTCAGCAAATTTCAAGAGAAGATGCACAACATGTACAGGATTCCACCAAGCTGGTAGAGAAATACAAGGATGATATATGTTTTGAGGTAGACACCAATTACTGTTATGTGAATGCTGTAGAACTAAGGATTCAATCTTTGCCACCAATGGGTTACGAGATTGACTATGATATCACACAACAACAAATTGATGCCTATCTATCATTGCCAAGGCATGCTACCGAGCTAAGATATGGAACTTATGAAGAAGTGAAAGAAAAAGTTAAAATGAGCATTGTAGTACCTAAAGCTACAAGTAAGGCTACAAAGATGATAAAGGTTTTATCTGAGAAATTCGGAGAAGAATCTTCCTCCACACCTGTCAAAGGCACTCTTGCCATTACCAAAGAGGAATTAGAAGCTCAAGTGGCAGCAATAACATTAAGTACCGAATTGCCTAAGGGTAAAGTGTTAAAAAGAAAGAAACTGGACACTTCAAAGGCCCTACCGACTCCACCAACAAAGAGACCTAATACAAGAGCATCAACTGCATCACCGAGTAAGAAACAAAAGAGTGTTACTGCTCCCAAGGTAACCAAGACCTACAAGAAATCTACTCGGAGACTCATTTTGGCAAAAGAGTCTAGTGATATAGAATCTGAAGATGCCAACAAATTCCAGATTGTAAAGAGCAAAAAGGTAAATATTCACAGTGTTGAAAACTTTTGTGCCAATCTTAAAGAATATGGTGGATTTGCAGGATTTACATATGTCAAGTATGAGACTAGGAATAATGATGAGAAGCGACAAATTGAAGAAGCTGTCATTTGCACACTTCTAAAGTTTTGGCTAGCTCCATTAGAACTAGTAAAGTCACTTCCGAGTGAATTGTACTTACATATTGATAACAAGTGGAAATATGCAATGGACTCAGAGAAGCAAATTAGAGAAAGAATTCTAGTCCATCTATTTCCTGATATGTCTGTAGCAGAAATAAAGGAGCATTTGACAACCTACAATTCTAAATTTCTTATCAAACAGAGAGCCTTAAAATTGATGAATGGGCTATATATTGATGTAGAAAATGAGACAAAATCCAAGTGGCAGGAAATCTTCAAACTAAAGATGTTGGCGAACAATCTCAAGTTGAAATTGTTGATGTCACCGAGCAAGATCCTGATGTCATCGAGCAAGGTCCTGATGCTACCGAGCAAGACTCGGCTGACACTATTCAAATTGATGAAGATGTCATGGATGCAGAAGCACTGGAGCAGGAAATGATAGAAGGCACTACCTATGCAAAACTTGTATCTAGTGAATCTATGATAGTACAAGTTCAGCCTTATCCGCCAGTCAAGCCACCTGTCTCTACCAAAGCACCTAAGGATACAACACAAGGAACCAAAGGTCACCAATCTGAAGCAGCAAAAGGTACAACTCAAGAAAAGACCTCTCAAGCACCGCCAAGCACTGAAAATGTAGCAGTTGAGACCCCCAGTATCGAGACACCCAAGGACACCACAACGGCTACAGGAATAGACCAAAGTGTTGCATCTACCGAGCAACCTCCCGAGGGTCAGCAAGCCTCACAAGCTATTGTCTTGGTACAACCAACCAAAGGTAAAGAGAAGAAAGTGAAAAAGCATAGTTTTAAAGTTGATTTAACTAAACCGATAGTGTTGCCCAATGTGGATATTTCAAAATTAAAGGGGCAAGCACTTATTGATTTCGATGAACTATGCAAAGCAAAGGCCGAACAAGAAAAACAATTGGCCATTCAAAAGAAGAATAAAGTACTACGGAAGGTAAAGACACTGCTAACATAAATGCTATTATTAGCTACAATGTCAACCGATGCCGCCATCCACATTCAACTAGATGAACTCCTTACTCAAATAGAAACATCTAGAGTTGATGCATCTGAGTACTTGAGCAAGCTAAAAGATAAAGAGCTTACTACAAAAATGATAGAAGAGGTACAAAAAGCTCTAGCTATAGGAAAAGTCAAGCTTGTCAAATTCATTGCTGAGTTGTCCCCTCAACTCAAGCATGTTCTTTATTTATTTTAGAAACTTTGTACATTTTCCTTATTCATTAAAGATATCAAGAATAAAACTGATTCAATTGAGAAAGAGATCACCGATCTCTCAAATAAGTTGACCACATAGCCCAATTCTGTTCAGAATTTTTATACCAAGCTTCAATAGCTCATGGCTCAACAATTAGAACTCAGAAATGAAGAACATAAGATCAAGATGGATATAATGACCCTCTAGACATTATTCCTTCCTCATCTCTCATTAGTTCAAGAACAGATTAATAGAGCTACACGCCTATCTACTACACAAGAGGGAAGCACTCTTGATGGCTTAATATCACTATTGGTTGATATTCAAGCACAATTTTTTTTAATGGAAAG